>NC_089590.1:78674534-78814534 GCF_019320115.1 Miscanthus floridulus
ACCAAAAAAATATTATAATGACAGTTCATGTCAGAAGTCAGATACATATTTTGGACCTAGAACTGTGGATAATGTCAAGTGCTAGTTGAGGGCAGTCAGAGGTCCACTTTCCCTGAGCTTTGACATGAGTATGGTTGTTGTCGTTTACTCATAGACACTCCATAATCCACTATTGTCGCCTCTCAATGTTTGCACTTGCTTGAAGTTTCTTTTATAATGCACTGACAATCCCCACAAATATGCTACATGAAGTAATCTTCACTACCTTTGATCCTAACATGAAGATGTGGATGTATGTTCCATCAATGCGATTCTCTAGAATCCAACGGATAGTTGGAGGCAAGCGCCCATGTGTACTCTTTGTCACCCATGTTTTCTCTATGTTAAACTTTGTTTTGTAAATTTTGTGAATCTAGAATTACATACTGCCTTGTTTTAGATGACATGGAGAATTAGAGATTGATGTTGAAGCACCCGTAGCCCTGGCAACAGCATCCTCCTCTACATCCCAAGGGAATAAGAGAACGACATGTTGGAAACAAATACTATGAGAACTCCACAGGAAATTCTAACCAAATATAAGTTTGGTGGGGTAACTCATGAACATTGTAAATGGTCATGGTTTTACTGTGTATGGGAGCATTGCAGGGTCAAGCTAAATGTAGGCCCATTACAGGATGCAGCAGCAGCAGCTGCTCATGCGAAAGGTAAGCTGATGCAGAGGCAGGAGAAACTAGAGGTGAAATAGTTGCTTCCAGACCACAGTTCATATTGCTTGTCTTCTTTGCAAGCCATTATTCAGAGAAATATCAAACATGTTGTTTTGATTCAACTTCACCTTCAAACCTATATACTTGTTTTCACAGAAAGAAATATCCTTCCATATATTAGTAGCCCAACACTAAAACAGTGTAACAACTCACAGAGACTGTAAAGTTTTATTCCCGTACGTTTAAATTGTAGCTTGTTGCATAGCTCTTAATTTTACCCTGCTGCTTACCCATACGTAACCCATAATACGCATAACGTGGCATTGTATTTGATAATATAGAGGGTTAAAATCTTGTGGTTTGGTTGCTTGGTTATTGCTGTAGTTCTCAAATTGTTGTATTACTTCTTTGGCTACAACCTCCAAAAAAATATTATAATGACAGTTCATGTCAGAAGTCAGATACATATTTTGGACCTAGAACTGCGGATAATGTCAAGTGCTCGTTGAGGGTAGTCAGAGGTCCACTTTTCCTGAGCTTTGACATGAGTATGGTTGTGGTAGTTTACTCATAGACACTCCATCATCCACTATTGTCGCCTCTTAATGTTTGCACTTGCTTGAAGTTTCTTTTATAATGCACTGACAATCCCCACAAATATGCTACATGAAGTAATCTTCACTAGCTTTGATCCTAACATGAAGATGTGGATGTATGTTCCATCAATGCGATTCTCTAGAATCCAACGGATAGTTGGAGGCAAGCGCCCATGTGTACTCTTTGTCGCCCATGTTTTCTCTATGTTAAACTTTGTTTTGTAAATTTTGTGAATCCAGAATTGCATATTGCCTTGTTTTAGATGACATGGAGAATTAGAGATTGACATTGAAGTACCCGTAGCCCTGGCAATAGCATCCTCCTTTACATCCCAAGAGAATAAGAGAACGACAGGTTGGAAACAAATACTATGAGAACTCCACAGGAAATTCTAACCAAATATAAGTTTGGTGGGGTAACTCATGAACATTGCAAATAGTCATGGGTTTAATGTGTATGGGAGCATTGCAGCGTCAAGCTAAATGTAGGCCCATTGCAGGATGCAGTAGCAGCAGCTGCTCATGCGAAAGGAAAGCTGATGCAGAGGCAGGAGAAACTAGAGGTGAAATACTTGCTTCCAGACCATAGTTCATATTGCTTGTCTTCTTTGCAAGCCATTATTCAGAGAAATATCAAACATGTTGTTTTGATTCAACTTCACCTTCAAACCTATATTCTTGTTTTCACAGAAAGAAATATCCTTCCATATATTAGTAGCCCAACACTAAAACAGTGTAACAACTCATAGAGACTGTAAAGTTTTATTCCCGTACGTTTACATTGTAGCTTGTTGCATAGCTCTTAATTTTACCCTGCTGCTTGCCCATACCTAACCCATAATACGCATATCATGGCATTGTATTTGATAATATAGAGGGTTAAAATCTTGTGGTTCGGTTGCTTGGTTGTTGTTGTAGTTCTCAAATTGTTGTATTACTTCTTTGGCTACAACCTCCAAAAAAATATTATAATGACAGTTCATGTCAGAAGTCTGATACATATTTCGGACCTAGAACTACGGATAATGTCAAGTGCTAGTTGAGGGCAGTCAGAGGTCCACTTTCCCTGAGCTTTGACATGAGTATGGTTGTGGTAGTTTACTCATAGACACTCCATCGTCTACTATTGTCGCCTCTCAATGTTTGCACTTGCTTGAAGTTTCTTTTATAATGCACTGACAATCCCCACAAATATGCTACATGAAGTAATCTTCACTAGCTTTGATCCTAACTTGAAGATGTGGATGTATGTTCCATCAATGCGATTCTCTAGAATCCAACGGATAGTTGGAGGCAAGCGCCCATGTGTACTCTTTGTCGCCCATGTTTTCTCTATGTTAAACTTTGTTTTGTAAATTTTGTGAATCCAGAATTGCATACTGCCTTGTTTTAGATGACATGGAGAATTAGAGATTGATGTTGAAGTACCCGTAGCCCTGGCAACAGCATCCTCCTTTACATCCCAAGGGAATAAGAGAACGATAGGTTAGAAACAAATACTATGAGAACTCCACAGGAAATTCTAACCAAATATAAGTTTGGTGGGGTAACTCATGAACATTGCAAATGGTCATGGTTTTACTGTGTATGGGAGCATTGCAGGGTCAAGCTAAATGTAGGCCCATTGCAGGATGTAGCAGCAGCTTCTGCTCATGCGAAAGGTAAGCTAATGCAGAGGCAGGAGAAACTAGAGGTGAAATAGTTGCTTCCAGACCACAGTTCATATTGCTTGTCTTCTTTGCAAGCTATTATTCAGAGAAATATCAAACATGTTGTTTTGATTCAACTTCACCTTCAAACCTATATACTTGTTTTCACAGAAAGAAATATCCTTCCATATATTAGTAGCCCAACACTAAAACAGTGTAACAACTCACAGAGACTGCAAAGTTTTATTCCAGTACGTTTAAATTGTAGCTTGTTGCATAGCTCTTAATTTTACCCTGCTGCTTGCCCATACCTAACCCATAATATGCATATTGTGGCATTGTATTTGATAATATAGAGGGTTAAAATCTTGTGGTTCGGTTGCTTGGTTGTTGCTGTAGTTCTCAAATTGTTGTATTACTTCTTTGGCTACAACCACCAAAAAAATATTATAATGACAGTTCATGTCAGAAGTCAGATACATATTTTGGACCTAGAACTACGGATAATGTTAAGTGCTAGTTGAGGGCAGTCAGAGGTCCACTTTCCCTGAGCTTTGACATGAGTATGGTTGTGGTAGTTTACTCATAGACACTCCATCATCCACTATTGTCGCCTCTCAATGTTTGCACTTGCTTGAAGTTTCTTTTATAATGTACTGACAATCCCCACAAATATGCTACATGAAGTAATCTTCACTAGCTTTGATCCTAACATGAAGATGTGGATGTATGTTCCATCAATGCGATTCTCTAGAATCCAACGGATATTTGGAGGCAAGCGCCCATGTGTACTCTTTGTCGCCCATGTTTTCTCTATGTTAAACTTTGTTTTGTAAATTTTGTGAATCCAGAATTGCATACTGCCTTGTTTTATGAATCAAGAATAGTATTTACTTTGCCTAGCAAGTTGTCTGGGGAAAGCCAGTTTTAGGTCGTGTCGATCTTATAATTGAAATATTAAATGCTCATACTCAAACCAAAGGAGCAACCTGGGGAAAGCCAGTTTTAGATCGTGTCGATCTTATAATTGAAATATTCAATGCTCATACTCAAACCAAAGGAGCAACCTGGGGAAAGCCAGTTTTAGGTCGTGTCGATCTTGTAATTGAAATATTCAATGCCCATACTCATACCAAAGGAGCTTGATTGGTCTCCATATAGACTCAAGCATGGCAGGATGGCCCAATACTGGCAAGCGCGCGGCAATGCTGCGTGTGGTTTCTAGTGTTTCTCTAAAATCGATCCAAATTCCTGCAGCAACGCGCGTGGAATTCGTTAGTGTTCAGTAAGTTAACAACACTATCCATCAACATGTGCTCCTATGCTCAACTACAATTATAGGAAATATAATAAGTACTTGTTCATATTCAATTCTTACAACTAATTAAAATTACTTATCCTTGCACTCCCTTTTTGCTCATTTTCGAACACAACACTCTTATAAATACTTGCTCAAAATTTGCGAGAGCGATTACTACATTTGAAGCTCACCATCGTGTTCACACACCCTTCCACACGAGTCACTAGCCAGGGCGAGAAATTCGCCGAATTATGGTGGAATGATAAGAGGCCTGCTAAAAAAATTCACCATTGCCACGGTGAAGACAAAGCCATGACGTGATGTTATGCTTCCTTGCAAGTTTCTCTACAATCCAAATCTATCGATGCTGATGGACAAAATTAAGAACACTGCGGTTGGACATATTTTTCTTCTATCTGAAAGGCGTGCGTGGTCATCTACCCATCTTACTCTATATTGTCCGCACTATCGCTACGTGACACGTTAAGTAACTTTTATAGGTGCGCACAAATTCTAAGTGTGAAAGAAAAAATATGTGAGTATAAGTAATTCTCTCTATTGTATTTCAAGACTTAACCTTGGCTTCTCTCTATTGTTCTCATTTTAGTTCTACAGATCTAACAATGAGTATACGTAATTCAAGGCCTCCTTTACTACTTCTAACAAGTATAGGGCATAGCAAGCTCTTCAATGCGTGTAGAATTACCGCTTGTTTAGCTGTGCCACGTACGCCTCTGTCAAATTTTCTCCGGTATGTCTAATTGAGGGTCCATGTGCGTTACAGTCCATAATTTCTATAATGCTTCTATGTGAGTCAATTGCATTTCTGCTCTTATTTTCACCTCTAACTGCATGTTTGCCCTCCTTTTTTATACTTTGTAGGTTTGCCCTCACTTCCTAAGTTTAAGTGTTCGTGTCGCCCCCCGTTCTGTCAAGTGAGGCTAACAGTGTGCGGTAGAGACTGCGAAGACCTATATGTCTTTTGTATACTTGGACATAAAAAAATAGCAAGATATATTTATGAATGAAATGACAAAATGGTATCATATATTAAGTATATTTCGAGCACATTTTATAACCATCACACATGGGTAACCACCGCGTCGCCGCCGCCTTACCTGAAAGACCGCCGAGCCATAGCTCGCCGCATCAGTCGCCCGCCCGGGTAGCTCGCCGCGTCGGTCGCCTGCCCACGCAGCTTGCCGTCGCGTCGGTTGCCCCGCCCGTCGCGTCAGTCGACCGCCGCGGAGCTCGCCGCCGTGCAGGTCGCCCCACCAGCCCCTTGCCTGCCGATATGGTGCTGCCCGTGTGGCCAGCAAGCACAAATAAGGCAGAATGGATAGAGGGATACCAAAGTCGCTGGTTTCAGGACTGATAAACTCAGTTGATGCTGGTTTGTTGTGAGAGGAAAACATTATTGGTTGGCTGATAAGCTGAAACCAACCAACGAAGAGGCTGATTGGCTTCCCTTTTTCATTCTCTTTATTTTTTGTTTTTTTCTCTTGCATTAATTTGCTTCAGGTGACGGTGTTTAGAAGTGGGGGCAAACGGAGGATTGAAATTGTGAAAACGAGGGCAAATCTGCAAAGTCTGGAAAGCAGGGGCAAACATACATTTATGTGTGGAAATGAGGGCACAAACACAATTTGACCTATTTTTATTGGCCTCGTGTCTCATGTGTAAGCATATATTGTATGGTGCAGTTTAACAATAATATGAAGATAAGATTCTAGCCACAATCAGTGTTGTCATCTTCGTCATGATGATAGAATCTTTCGTGTGCAGGGGTATTATACTAATTAGTCCCTTATTGACCCTAAAAAAAATAGTCCCATATAGATGTGGTTATTGAAATTACTACGTTAACACATATCAAAGTCTTGTAGCACAGCGACATCCATTCATATATATAAAAAATCCAGCACCAATTATTGTCTATGAAAGTAAGAAATTCAATTATGCTACTTCCAGTTGAAGAAAGCATCTGCTATTTGACCAGCCCAGCTGTTTTTTAATCGGGCGTGTCAACATACTCCTTGGTTTTTTTAATCGGGCGTGGCACACTTTCCTACGGACCACAAGTAATATATACGTATATTTGAGTTGTTCTAAAAAAAGTCCTTAAGTAATGTTTTTTTTAATTCTCTAGATGGACTTTAATCCGTCAACTGTTGCCACTCGCTGCCTGGCTTTTCTTAGATGCAGTAGATCTTTGCCTTTGTTTCGGTCAAGGAGCTTATGCTATGTCCTGCAGAATTTTCAAGAGGCCCTCGTGTTTCAGAATTCAGAGACGAGAAAAGAAACTAATCGAAGTATTCTGTTGACCACATGATCCCGTAAGCTCCGGTCTTCTGCAGAGTACATGGAGATACTAGGCAGTCCCCCCCGCGCGTCGTGCTGGCAGGAGCGAGAATAAGTACACGCCTATGTAGATTAGTTGTCGATTAAGATGCAAAGAGATTAAAAAGCCTAAAGGTCCACGCCATCTGCCCATCTTACCTGCTCTGCTACTTCAGTTCCTTCAGCCTGATCGTTTGGCTGTAGCTTGTCATAAATGATCGTAAATTTTTAGTTAGTATTTTTCTTTCACACAAACCAGTCAGCAGTACTTCTTCACGAACCAGCAACGATACGAACCAGCCAACCGAACAGGCTGCTTGACCTGTTACTGTTCCAGTTCCATACATATATGTACAACTAAAACTGAAATAATAACATAACAATTCCTTAACCGGATTATTAGAGCGCCATTGCCAATTTCAGCATTGCCTCCTTATCGGCATTACTCTTTTATACTCCATTCGTTCTAAATTATAAGTCGCTTTGACTTTTTGGTATATCTATTTTGCTATGTATCTAAATATAATATTATGCCTAGGTACATAACAAAATAAATAAACTAAAAAAGTCATGCGACTTATAATTTAGAACAAAGTATTAGTAAGATAACAATTATTTCAACGATTCTCCCATTGGTTCTGCAACTGCCTAGGAGAGCTGACATGTCTCCTACCCGATTCAATATGACGTGCAGGTATCGCCTCCCTGTTATTGTTGATCCTAGAGCATTGTTGGCAGGAGCAGGACAGGAGCCTCCAGTCAACCTGTTGAACTGGCGTTCCTTGGTCCAACAACAGACGAGATGGTATAGTAGGTGTTCTGGACTCCTAGAGGATACACTCATCGATGGCGATGTTGGTGTCGCCGTGTTGGCACATATATACAGTGTTTGGATCACAAATTTATATGGAAGGAGATTTGAGCTCTGCGTTAATACAGTGTTTTGATCACAAAATTTCCAACAGCAAAACCTACAACCGATACAAGTGGCTTCCCTACACAATATTGCTTAGCGATGGCGCCACAAGATCAGGGGACTCAATCAGAATAGGAGTTTAGTACCTCTGCTCATGTTTTTTCCTTCTCCTTTGTTGTGGTTTCATGCCCCTTCCATCAGCCGACTAATTGCAATGCTGTAATTACTTTGATTTTCAGGGAGTCGTTTTTTGTTTCTTTGTAGTTGTTAGTTGGGGAGAGAGACAGGCAAGTCGCCTGGTGAAAGCTATCAGGCTTGTAATTCCCTTGTATATGTTTTATTTTTCTCTTTTTATCGTCTAATAAAACTTGCGGCAAAGCTTTTGCATTTCTTCCTTAAAAAAAAAAGCTCCGCGTTAATGCCCCCTGGATCAGTTCAAAGAATTGACATCACATAACAGGTTGATTTGTGTGTGTGTGGTGGTGGCGACACTCTGCCCGTATATACCATGATACCTTTATACATGTATTATGGACCTGAACTTGAAGTCTTTCAAGCTATAAGAAGCGTTATGTATTGCGTTCTTTTCCACGTAACTCCTAAAGTCTAATAAGCTATATGCTGGATAGCATACACTTAAGTACAAAGGATTTAACTTCTTAGTCTACCCATCTACCATATGTAAACGCGACCCAACTGAACTTTTATTTGGTTAAGATGACACCAACGCTAGTAGCTTACAAAGAGCGCCAAGGTCTTCGCGCATGGCGGCAAATTGAGTTATGGCCTCCTTCCAGTTCCTGCTCATGGTGTTTGTGATGTTAATTTGCTCGTACAGCTTCCTCTCCAGCTCCTCCTGCAGGCCACTGACGCACTCTCCGATGACGGCACCGAAGACTTCCAGCTGCAGCTCATTCTCCGACTGCAGATCAGACACCGACGAGTTGACCGAACCAAGCATCTCCCTTGGCTGCCGGAACGGAACCCATGAGCCGCTTGAGGTAGTTGAACCTCTCATCAATCTCAAACAGCATGACATCAAGCGATATGCCCAGGTGCGCACCTCCGATCACACGGCCGTTGTCCGGCGAGGCGCAGCTCTCCAGGCCGCTGGCTGGCTGGCGGGAGCGGCGGCCCGCGAGCCCGCCCCGCCGCGGCCTGCCTCATTGCACTCCCTTCGTGCTCATTTTCGAACACAACACTCTTATAAATACTCGCTCGAAATTTGCCGGAGCGAGTACTTCTCCCTCCGTTCTAAATTATAAGTCACTTTGACTTTTTGATGCATTTATTTTGCTATGTATCTAAATATATTATTATACTAAATAAGTGTCCGTGCGTTACAACGGGTGCAACATAAATTGAATGAGATGTTAGCCAAGTCAAAATCAAGAATATAGTAACTCAATTTTTCACGTGTATTATACCATGATAATGTTTAGAAACGCATTCGCCATGTTCGCTTGGCTTATAAGCCGTACTTTTTCAGTCAACGAACATTATTTTTCTCTCACAACAAATCAGCCAACAGTACTTTCAGTCATGGCTTATCAGCCAAACGAACAGGGCAATTCATTATCGTAATGAATCTGAAATAAAAGCTAGGCTTGGAGCTTGTTGTCTGAAAGTTACGACAAACATCAGTTGCCTCAAAGCCTGAAATTTATTGCTAGGCATCGAATTGAATTTATCCATGCTCTGTCTTGCCAAAACATGTATACTCGGACTTACAATATCCTAGCCCGCATGAGGCATGGCAATAATTCATTTTTTGGGAAAAAAAAGTTTGTCAACACGTAATGCGAAGGACGATGAACGAGATTTGGATCACGATCATGATCATTGCGTAGTGATATTCCAATAAATTCATTTCTCTTCCCATAATTCTCTTTCTGTTTTATTCTATTTTATTTACTTGTCTTCCCGTGTCTTCATGCGGTGATTATTTGCCTGTCGGTGATTTCGTGAGTTTTATTCTATTTTATTTACATGTCTTCCAGTGTCTTCATACGGTAATTATTTGCCTGCCGGATATAGATCGCATGAGTGTTTTGGTCCTGCCGGGTAGATGTTGACAGTTCGTATATTTTAGTTATAGAGATAGAGATAGAGATCTAGATGCATAGTAAAATAAATGTATAAAAAATCAAAGCGACGTATAGTTAGGAATGGAAGGATTACATTCGAAGCTCACCATCTGTCGGGTACCATAAAAAGGGGTCCCCTAAACAAGAACCGAAAAAATCGCTTAGACCTTGTAAATATCGAAGCCAAGAGACAACCACCGGTAAACCCCCACCTTATCCGAGGCCCGGCTGGACCACTCGGCCCACCTCGAATAATATCCGGGCTCACCCGAAGCGGCCTCGGCCTAGAACGAAACCGCAAGGCCTCGGACGAGGTACCGATTCTCCGACTCGCCCGAGGCCCCACGCCACAAGGCCTCGGACGAGGTACCGATTCTCCGACTCGCCCGAGACCCCACGCCACAAGGCCTCGGACGAGGTACCGATTCTCCGACTCGTCCGAGGCCCTGCGCCACGAGGCCTCGGACGAGTACCCAGTTACCGACTCGCTCGAGGCCGGCTCGGCATCAACCCCGTCACCGCCGCCTTGACCGACTTCTCTAACGGGACGTCACATCCAACTAACGCGTCCAACCACTCCAGCGACATCAGCCGAACGACGGCACGATACAGCGGAATGGCCGACGAGACGGGAGTCACATCGACGCCATGCCGTCCGGGATAGGATGGGGCAGGGGTTATAGGCCGCTGTGCTCGGCACTGTGCCCACGGCTGACACCCGTGCTACACTGTGCTACCTAACCCCTGCTCCAAGGACAGCGCGGCGTGGAAAGTCAAGTCCGGGTCCCTGTAGCATCGGAATCGACGTACAAGACCAACTACACCCTCCGAGCCTCGGCTATCCGCTTTTGGGCTCCTGTAGCCTCGGGACTCACGCCCGCCGAGCCCCCCCCCCCCACAATGGTCCAGCCTCTGCACCGACCGGGCCTCGGCTCTCTACGTTGTCAGCACTCTGGGACCGGCACGTCGTTCGCAGTACGCGCCATGCCCTGCGTCAGGCTGCAGGAGCTCCCACGTCGTGCACAGGGCCAAGCTCCTGTAGCCTCGGAATCAGCGCACCCGCGCCGTCGCATCTACCTAGCCTCGGCTCTCCGCGCCGGTCAAACATACAGTGACCAGCACGCCTCTAACAGAAGAAGGCGCGCATGCCACCACAGGAGCTCCCACGTCGCACAGGATCAGGCGTGACCGGCGCGTCGCTCCAGTGAACCGAGGACAAGACCGCTCCACCGACTATGCCGCCACAGTGATGAGCTGCAGGGCTCAGACATACCACCTCTGCTCACAAAACGCCACGTAGCAAATACATGTACCGCCCCTGTGCCTCCCTTCGACTATAAAAGGGAGTGACCGGGGCCGCTTCTAGGAGGAGGAGACTCACACGTGCAAGCAACGCACAACGCTCTGTAACACACACGCTCCCACACTGCAAGAGATCAACATCTCAAGCAACCCACGCCACTCTACGCAGAGATCCGGGACTAGCTCCCTCTCTCGCTCAACTTGTAAGCCCCTACTACAAGCACCTCGGTGCAAGGAATACAAGATCGCTCTCTCAGACTGGACGTAGAGCACCTATTGCCTGAACCAGTATAAACCTTGTGTCTTTTTGCATCATCATCCGAGATTAGAGACACGCAGTACACTTTCACTGGTCGGTTGAGGAGCCACCGGACCCAAAACACCGACACCATCGTGTTCACACACCCTTCCACACGAGTCACTAGCCAGGGTGAGAAATTCGCCGAATTACAGTAGAATGATAAGAGGCGTGCTAAAAAATCACGATTGCCACGGTGAAGACAAAGCCATGACGTGATGTTATGCTTGCTTGCAAATTTCTCTAGAATCCAAATCTGCTGATGGGCAAAATTCAGACACTGCGGTTGGCCATATTTTTCTTCTTTGACTGAAAGGCGTGCATGGCCATCTGTCCATCTTACCGGCTCTGTTTTTTTTTTTTGAGGGAAATCTTACCTGCTCTGGTACTTGACCATTATTAATAATATCAATCAATCATACAGCTGATTTTCTAATCGAGCGCACAACATGATCCCTGGTCTTTTTAATCGGCCTCGCCACACTCTCCTACGCACCACAAGTACTACTCACCAAACAAACCAAACGCTAAGCTGACCATGGACTCGCCGCCGAGCCAACCAACGGTGCTCACCCTGATACTTGCTCTCCTCCTAGTGCTATACCTCGCGCTCCGGCGCCGTGCCGGCGGCGGCAAGAACCGGAGGTACCCGCCGGTGGCCGGCACCGTGCTGCACCAGCTGTTCAACTTCGGTCGCCTGATGGAGTACCACACGGAGCTCGCCCACAGGTACCGCACCTTCCGCATGCTCACCCCGACCTCCAGCTACATCTACACCGTCGAGCCCGCCAACGTGGAATACATCCTCAAGACCAACTTCGCCAACTACGGCAAGGGGAGCAAGGTGCACGAGGTGGGCGAGGACCTCCTCGGCGACGGCATCTTCAACGTGGACGGCGCCAAGTGGCGGCACCAGCGGAAGGTCGCCAGCCACGAGTTCTCCACGCGGGTGCTGCGCGACTACAGCACCGGCGTGTTCCGCGACACGGCCGCGGAGCTCGCGGGCATCGTGGCCGCCGCCGCCGCAGCCGGGGAGAAGCTGGACATGCAGGACCTGCTGATGCGGTCGACGCTGGATTCCATCTTCACGGTCGGGTTTGGGGTCAGACTGGGCGTGCTCTCCGGGTCCAGCAAGGAAGGCGCCGCGTTCGCCAAGGCGTTCGACGATGCCAGCGAGCAGGTGTTGCACCGCTTCTTAGACCCGTTCTGGAAGGCCAAGAGGTTCTTAAACTCCTCGTTGGAGGCGGCCATGAAGCGCTCGGTCCGCACCATCAATGACTTCGTCTACGCCGTCGTCGACAGGAAGATCGAGCAGATGGGAAGAGATCAACAAGAATTTGTGAGCTCTGACACCTCTCCGTACATGATGGATGCACGGCAGCACGAGAGGAGACTACAGTTCTGACACCGTGACATTTCCCTGACAGGCCAAGAAAGAGGACATCCTGTCGAGGTTCCTGGTGGAGCGGGAGAGCGATCCCGGCTGCTTCGACAACAAGTACCTGCGGGACATCATCCTCAACTTCGTGATCGCCGGCCGCGACACCACGGCGGGGACGCTGTCGTGGTTCCTCTACGTGCTCTGCCGGAACCAGCACATCCAGGACAGGGTCGCGGAGGAGGTGCGCGCCGCCACCTCGGGCGCCGGCGACCTCGGCGCCCCGGAGCTCGTCGCGTGCCTGACCGACGACGCCATCAGCAAGATGCACTACCTGCACGCGGCGCTGACGGAGACCCTCCGGCTCTACCCTGCTGTGCCCATCGTGAGTTATCCGGAACTCGGCGCTTTCCTGAACACTAGTCGGTTTCGCACCACACATCGGCCGTCGGCGCATAGATTGGGTTTGGGTGGATGACTTTCGATGGGGGATGCTGGTGTTGCAGGATGTCAAGTGCTGCTTTTCGGACGACACGTTGCCGGACGGCTACGCTGTCAACAAAGGGGACATGGTGCACTACCAGCCGTACCAAATGGGCAGGATGCAGTTCCTGTGGGGCGCCGACGCCGAGGAGTTCAGGCCGGAGAGGTGGCTCGACGACGGCGGCGTGTTCGTCCCCGAGAGCCCCTTCAAGTTCACGGCTTTCCAGGTCGGTTGTGATATTCGATCTCCTTGCCACTTGCAGTGTCCTTCACCAAATGCATGCAGGATCCAGCATGTGACGTGTTTGGTCTCTTGTCTGGTACACACAGGCTGGCCCTCGCGTCTGCTTGGGAAAGGAATTCGCGTACAGGCAGATGAAGATCTTCGCGGCCGTGCTTCTCTACCTGTTCAGGTTTGAGATGTGGGATGCCAACGCCACCGTGGGTTACCGGGCCATGCTCACTCTCAAAATGGATGGCCCGCTCTATGTTCGTGCGTCGCTCCGGCGATGAGGCGGGCGGGCGGCAACGGTCAGTCGTGTGGAAGTACACATGCGTGTGTGTACAGTGGGCACTTGACTCTCTCCTGTGCAATCTCAGCCTGTTCGGGAGGTCGTATCGTATCGTGGATTATTTACTGCTGGCTAGTTTGTATGCAGCTGCATTTAGTATCCTACGCGGTCATGAACCGTGGACACTTGATTGGACATGTAATCTACCCATGGGACGTACTCGGGTGACATCTCTTAAATTTTAGTTCTTAATCAAACACCGCCCTAAGTCAATGACCTGCCATCTGTGTATCCCCCGTCCTCTTTATTAGGCAGAAAAGCTGCGTTTCAAGATGCTATTCCTGCCACTTCATTTATGACTTCGATAACGTGGAGGTACGAGCATCGGATTATCTTCAGGCGAGTAGAGCTAGCTGATCAGTGATCATTCAGTGCTAATAAAGTTGTCAGCATTAATTGTTATATACAATCCTCCGTGCTGTCACCAAAAAGCACTGAAAAAGGTAACTTCGCTCATACACACGTTTATGATCTTATATCTTTAAATAATTCCGAGAGATCTGGCGTCCATATGGGGCATATGGTAGGTTCAAACCGCTGGCAGTAGATGGATGATCTGCCAGAGCTTGGTTCCTTGCAGTGGCTGGGATTAAGCTTACTGCCATGTTTCTATCAACCTGTGCCATTGCATAATTAAGGTAACCTGCTGGACTGGTTACGTGGGTCGGAGATCTTGTGTAATGTAACCGTTGTGGCGACCATGCTCGAGTTTTTGTTCGGGTTGAACTCCTATCGCCTTTCGCCTGTGTGCTGGTAGAATTGCCATCAGAGTTCCTCAGATTTGAGAAGAACTCGCATGCCCAAATTTGCTCGAGCAAGGTGAAGCACCATACGAATCAACAGCTAGCTCAGCAACTAACCTTATTTTGTGCCCCCCGACGACATCATTCATCGCTACTTTTCCAAGAAAAAAGAGTTCCTGCTTTTCTGGTCGATGGTGACTATTGATGCATCTCCAGGCTATCGTCCACAGCAATGAGCATATATCTATGACCTTAGGACTTGATGTAGGTTTGCAAATTGCATGCTATCTTTGAGGTTTTCTTCATCCTTATCAAAATCGAGTGCTAGCCTCTCTCTCTACATAGCTATTACTTTTTCCTCTCCTTTCTCCCTTTTCCCTCTAATTTCTCCTTGGTGGTGCAATGTTTGCTGAACCCAAGTCAAGGTAACGTTTTGGTTTTCTTCACTACTACAAGAAACATTTTCAAATATGTCAATGACTATTTATAGAGGTAAAGAGATGGGCGTGCTAAGATGTCCACCATGTTAATAATGCAAGAGAACCCAAGATCTCTAGTCTTGGGTGACACATATCTAACAAGAAACCAAAATGTTCAATTCGGTCTAATGGAATGCCCACCCCCTACTTTGGAGACTAGAACCTAGGCCCAATCCAAGCACTATCTACCAAGGGGTCTAGTCCATTTTACATTCTTGAATTTCTCATACTCTAATTTTGTTTAACCTCCAAAAATATCCCCAACCTTCTAAAAAATTCTTTGACATAAATCATGAGATAGATTAGAATATGAAGAATCCCCAAAAAAATATTTAGAACTCGTGAAAATATATCTAGAAGCTTAAAAAATTAGATTTAGCTCTAGGAAAATTTAAAAATATAAAAAATCTAGAAATCTTCAAAACAATCTAATTAATGTCTAAATGTGTTTTAAAAACTTTATACGGCAAAAATATGCATTTGTGTTGGTCGTGTCTCCTGTTATTTTTGAAAAGTTTTCAAAGCACGTGTAGGCATCAATTAGCGTTTTTTGAATTCTTAGAATTTTTGGGATAATTTTCCATCTTTGTAGAGATAATATATTTTTTAAGCTACCAAAGATATTTTCATGAACTCTAAATATTTTTTTAATTATCATATCCCTCTATCTCTAGGATTATTTTCACAAATTTGTAGAAGCTTAGAGACATTATTGTCATCTCATAGCCTTATCAAGTATTTACAATTTTTCAAAGAAAAAAGATAAGAACATCATCAAAACCACCTTGAAAAGGCATACTTAAGTAAAGTAAATTGTATAATTTGAAGAGTTTACGGGTAAGATATTTGGATTTGAAGTTCGATGACAAAAAGTAGAGTATGACAATAATTCAGCAAGGTAAAACAGACTTTTTCTTCAAATATAGGATATATAAAACATAGGATTAGAGTTGTATGTCACTTGTAACCCCGCATGAATTGGAAATGAAAGAAAGTTTCTATGGAGCATATGGATACAACACGGAAGAAATACAAGAATTAGAACAGAAAGATAAACACGGAAAAATTTTCAAGAGGTTAGAGCAACTTGAAAAACAATCCCCTTTTCCTAAAAACTGTGATATAGTGGAATGAAGTTAAAAAAACTGCTCCAACAGATCCCCTTTCTCGTTACCCTTTGAGCCCTTTCTCTATATTTTTCTCAATCTCCCAAAACTTCCCTCTATTCCTCAAAGAAAGGGGAAGTGGCACAGATTTTCTCAATCCCATTTCTCCCTCATCCTGTCATTGACGTCTGGGTCTCCAGGATGGTAGAGGCATCGTCGTGGTGCTCTGGTCGCGCCGCCACTGCGCCGGGCACACGGACTAGTCATGATACCACCACGTCGGGTGCGTGGCCTGTCCTCACCGCTGTCGTGCTTAGCAAACGAGCGCGCACACTGTCGCCTCCTTGCCGCGACGGAGGGAGAGGGAAAGGGAGAAGCGAAAGAGGAATGGAGAGAGATTCCACTAACCTATGGGTTTCATATAAGAAAAGGATATGGCTTTTCTCAATCGTTTTTCTCAATCTGCTAGAGAATCTCCTCTTTATAATCTAGAATTGAGTTTTGCCAACAAATTACCTGTTGTGCGCGTGTACACTACCTACGTGTTGGGAATTGGGCTTTAGAGGGGGCTATTTTTCTGTTTAAGAGCAAGTACAACAATTGGCTTATAGCCAAGCAAATGTTGATGTGGAGGAGGGAAGAGAGGAGAGAGAGAGGATAAGCGGGCTATAAGCTTACAGCCGGCTTAGGCACAAGAAACAAGAAACTTGTGAGAGAGACAGGTGAAACATATATTAATAATGAAGAACTAACTATTATATAGGTGGGCGGAGAGGAGACTATAAATAATCTTATAGCCAGCGAACCGGCTATATTATTAGTCTTGCTGTTATTAGGCTTGCTCTAAATTGGTTTGCCTATGCACTATTGGTGCATTGACTTTGGGATTCAATAAATGTTAAATGGGCCACTCAATGAGCTAGTATATTTTTGGGCACCCAATCAGTAGATCGCAAGTCTGAATGTGTGATAACGACGGATCGTTTCCAAGCTCGTGAGATGGACTTTGACTTCAGGAATCCAGATGATGGTTTACATGGAAGTTTACATTTGCGCGCCTCCAGTTTTGGCTCTGTCGTGTTGTTTTCTTAAAAAATTCTTGCAAATTGCATGTTATCTTTGAGGTTTTCTTCATCCTTATCAAAATCGAGAGTGCTAGCTTCTTGATCTCTGCACTCTGGATATAATGCGCTCTCTCTCTCTCTCTCTCTCTCTCTCTCTCTCTCTCTCTCTCTCTCTCTCTCTCTCTCTCTCTCTCTCTCTCTCTCTCTCTCTCTCTCTCTCATGTACCCTAAAGCATCCATTAGCACAAACACTATACATAGTTATTATTTTTTCCTCTCCTTTCTCCCTTTTCCCTCTAATTTCTCCTTAGTGGTGCAATGTTTGCTGAACCCAAGTCAAGGTAACGTTTTGGTTTTCTTCACTACTACAAGAAACATTTTCAAATATGTCAATGACTATTTATAGAGGTAAAGAGATGGGCGTGCTAAGATGTCCACCTATGTTAATAATGCCAGAGAACTCAAGATCTCTAGTCTTGGGTGCACATATCTAACAAGAAACCAAATTGTTCAATGCGGTCTAATAGAATGCCCACCCCTACTTTGGTGACTAGAAACTAGGCCCAATCCAAGCACTATCTACCAAGGGGTCTAGTCCATTTTACATTCTTGAATTTCTCATAATCTAATTTTGTTTAACCTCCAAAAAATCTCCAACCTTCTAAAAAATTCTTTGACATAAATCATGAGATAGATTAGAATATGAAGAATCCCAGAAAAAAATATTTAGAACTCATGAAAATATATCTAGAAGCTTAAAAAATTAGATTTAGCTCTAGGAAAATTTAAAAATATAAAAAAATCTAGAAATCTTCAAAACAATCTAATTAATGTCTAAATGTGTTTTAAAAACTTTATAAGACAAAAATACAAGATGAAACATACATTAATGCTGAATGCATTCACGTTATGCATTTGTGTTGGTCGTGTCTTCTGTTATTTTTGAAAAGTTTTCAAAGCACGTTTAGGCATCAATTAGCGTTTTTTAAATTCTTAGAATTTTTGGGATAATTTTCCATCTTTGTAGAGATAATCTATTTTTTTAAGCTACCAAAGATATTTTCATGAACTCTAAATATATTTTTTAATTATCATATCCCTCTCTCTCTAGGATTATTTTCACAAATTTGTAGAAGCTTACAGACATTGTTGTCGTCTCATAGCCTTATCAAGTATTTACAATTTTTTTCAAAGAAAAAAAAAAGAACATCATCAAAACCACTTTGAAAAGGCATACTTAAGTAAAGTAAATTGTATAATTTGAAGAGTTTACGGGTAAGATATTTGGATTTGAAGTTCGATGATAAAAATTAGAGTATGACAATAATTCAGCAAGGTAAAACATACTTTTTCTTTAAATATAGGATATCTAAAACATAGGATTAGAGTTGTATGTCACTTGCAACCCCGCATGAATTGGAAATGCAAGAAAGTTTCTATGGAGCATATGGATACAACACAGAAGAAATACAAGAATTAGAACAGAAAGATAGACACGGACAAATTTTCAAGAGGTTAGAGCAACTTGAAAAACAGTCCCCTTTTTTTCTAAAAACTGTGATATAGTGGAATGAAGTTAAAAAACTGCTCCAACAAATCCCCTTTCTCATTCCCCTTTGAGCCCTTTCTCTATATTTTTCTCAATCCCTCAAAACTTCCCTCTATCCCTCAAAGAAAGGGGAAGTGGCACATATTTTCTCAATCCCATTTCTCCCTCATCCTGTCATTAACGTCTGGGTCTCCAGGATGGTAGAGGCATCGTCGTGGTGCTCTGGTCGCACCGCCGCTGCGCGGGGCACACGGACTAGTCACGATACCACCACGCCGGGTGCGTGGCCTGTCCTCACCGCTGTCGTGCTTAGCAAACGAGCGCGCACGCTGCCGCCTCCTTGCCACGACATAGGGAGAGGGAAAGGGAGAAGCGAAAGAGGAATGGAGAGAGATGCCACTAACCTATGGGTTTCATATAAGAAAAGTATATGGCTTTTCTCAATCATTTTTCTCAATCTGCTAGAGAATCTCCTCTCTATAATCTAGAATTGAGTTTTGCCAACAAATTACATGTCGTGCGCGTGTACACTACCTGCGTGTTGGGAATTGGGCTTTAGAGGGGGCTATTTTTCTGTTTAAGAGCAAGTACAATAATTAGCTTATAGCCAAGCAAATGTTGATATGGAGGAGGGAAGAGAAGAGAGGGAGAGGATAAGCAGGTTATAAACTTACAGCCGGCTTAGTCACAAGAACCAAGAAACTTGTGAGAGAGACAAGCGAAACATATATTAATAATAAAGAACTAACTATTATATGGGTAGGCTAAGAAAAGACTATAAAGAATCTTATAGCCAGCGAACCAGCTATATTATTAGCCTTGCTCTTATTACGCTTGCTCTAAGTTGGTTTGCCTATGCACTATTGGTGCATTGACTTTGGGATTCAATAAATGTTAAATGGGCCACTCAATGAGCTAGTATATTTTTGGGCACCTAATCAGTAGATGGCAAGTCTGAATGTCTGATAAGGATGGATCGTTTCCAAGCTCGTGAGATGGACTTTGACTTCAGGAATCCAGATGATGGTTTACATGGAAGTTTACATTTGCGCGCCACCAGTTTTGGCTCTGTCGTGTTGTTTTCTTCAAAAATTCTTGCAGTTCCGCTTCTTCTCGATCTGTCTCATTTAAAATTCTCTAGATGGACTTTAATCCGTCAACTGTTGCCACTCGCTGCCTAGCTTTTCTTAGATGCAGTAGATCTTTGCCTTTGTTTCGGTCAAGGAGCTTATGCTATGTCCTGCAAAATTTTCAAGAGGCCCTCGTGTTTCAGAATTCTGAGACGAGGAAAAGAAACTAATCGGAACAAGAATTCTGTTGACCACATGATCCTGTAAGCTCCAGTCTTCTGCAGAGTATGGAGATATCATTGAAAAGGATTCGCTGTCGTCGCAACCCCTCAGAAAAGAAGTTCCTTTTTTTTACAACAAACTTGTATTTATTTCAACAGCATCGAATCGT
Organism: Miscanthus floridulus; assembly: GCF_019320115.1. Taxonomy (NCBI): domain Eukaryota; kingdom Viridiplantae; phylum Streptophyta; class Magnoliopsida; order Poales; family Poaceae; genus Miscanthus; species Miscanthus floridulus. The sequence continues at coordinate 78,694,568 of NC_089590.1, forward strand.
TACGTAGTCAATAAGTATTAAAGATGGATGGTATATCTAGAAAGACCGGTAACTCCATTCGCAGCCAAGCCAGTACGACTGTACGAGACATCCTCACGTCCAGACGTGTTCAGGTAAAGTGCCGTGCCCAATTACCCCTCTTCTCTAAGCCTCTTTGTTGATTGTTTAATCAATGTTTAATTTGCCTAATCGCCTTTGCCCCTTTAGAATACAAGACTCCTCTGATATTCTAATTTGGGATTGGGGAATCCGAACAGGGCCAACTTGGTAACTCTCGTAACAAAAAAAAACTCGGTAATTTTCTAACACTCATTTTTATTTTACATAAATGGTATACGTCAACCGACTGTTTTAGACGCTTTTATCAACCGAGCTTTCTGGCCTTCCGATGGCGTCCGCCCGATGGTTGTGGCTCCCGGTTCTCCCTCGTCCGACGCCCCCCACCGGCCCTCCCTCCGCCACCGCACGCCCTGGCACCGGCCCTCACTACGCCGCCGCATCCTCAGCAACGGCCGTCCACCGCCTCCCTCGGCACGTGCTATCCGCCGCCTCCCTCTCGGCACCGGCTGTCCACCACCGCCGCGCCGAGGAGCACCGGCTGCTGCTCCCTCTGCTGCCACCCACCGGCGCAGGCACGAGCGTCCCCGGTGCGGCCATCCTCGGCGCTTGCGCGGGCACGGCCCCCTCGTCTGCGATGTGTGAAGATTTGTAATTTTTTTCTTAAATTTGGCAATAATTTGTGAACAATTTGACATGTATTTTGTCTGGTATCTGCAGTCCACAGAAATAATTTATAATTTTTTTTGAAAATTTTGGCACATATTTCTCTGAGATCTGCAATTCATAGAAGGAGATGTGATATCCCCAAATTACATTACTTCGTCCGATAAATTATACTGAAGGAATCGGTGTAAATATAGTGACAAGACAGTGTAAATATAACTAGATGATAGTGTAAGTGTATGGGAAAAATTCAGTTGACAGGAGGGGCTTAAACAACCTAATGTCATCTAGACAGATTCTTATTTTAACGTGACTGGATTTACTACGAGAGTACTTATTAATTTCTAAATTTTCGGTGTTCTCATGTTGCCAAAAACAAGCATTTAAAAATAAAAAGAAAACAACAGAGATGGATAGAAATTTTATACATATATTATTATAATTGTAATGAAAGGCCTATCTTTCTAGCCTCGCTCTATGCCCATAAATTAGCAGGACCGGGCCTGGATGTTCTGTGGCGGATGCATTTCTGTGTTGACAATAAAGATTCCCAGTCCAGCCTTTTGTGGCTGGGAGTGTTCGTCACCAGCAAAGATACAATTTGCCACCAATTTGTTTGCGGCTACGGCATGCACACTGTTTGCTGATGCTAAAATTTAGCTTATGCTAATACTTATATTGAAACGTTGTGAGAGAAAAACACTGTTTTATGGTTGAAAAATAATTCTGAATAAGCTCAGGCGACCAGGGCGATGGTGGATCTTCCATGGAGTCCAAGTTTGCCTGCCAAATCTTTTGCCATTCCTAACTTTCCATATGTACCACAAGGTTGCTAGGATTTTTTACAGTAATATGTCATGAATGGAATGAGTAAGCTGTCAGTGCGAAGGGGGGGTCAGCAAAGAAGTTGATTGTTCATAAAAAATCAAAACAACAACAACAGTTGATTCTTGATGGTTTGTCTGGGTCAGACGACGTGGTGTACTGGTGTCTCAAATCTCAATCCATCCGGTCCTTGCCCTGTCCTGTGCGGCTCCGTTGCTGCCCCACCTAGTCCTCACAGAAAAACGCGAAGGTACTGGTGTCTCAAATCTCAATCCATTCCGAAAGGTTCATCCGCCTTCCGGCAGAGCACAGTCCACAACCCACACGCAAGCACGCACGGCGAGCAGCGGCCACCCACCTAGTACCGGGACACCAGAGCTCAAGCTCGGCTATGGACTCGCCACTGCTGAGACCACCCGCTCTGCTCGCGCTGCCCCTGCTCCTCCTAGCGCTCTACATCGCTCGCCGGCGCCGCGGCGGAGGCAAGAGTCGGAACTACCCGCCCGTGGCGGGCACCATGTTCCACCAGCTGCTCAACTTCGGTCGGCTGATGGAGTACCACACGGAGCTTGCCCACAGGTACCGCACCTTCCGCATGCTCACCCCGACCTGCAACTACGTGTACACCGTCGAGCCCGCCAACGTGGAGTACATCCTCAAGACCAACTTCGCCAACTACGGCAAGGGGGTGATGACGCACGACGTGCTGGAGGACCTCCTCGGCGACGGCATCTTCAACGTGGACGGCGCCAAGTGGCGGCACCAGCGGAAGGTCGCGAGCCACGAGTTCTCCACGCGGGTGCTGCGCGACTACAGCAGCGGCGTGTTCCGCGACACGGCCGCGGAGCTCGCCGGGATCGTGGCCGCCGCCGCCGGGGACAGGCGGCTGGATGTCGCGGACCTGCTGATGCGGTCGACGCTGGACTCCATCTTCAAGGTCGGGTTCGGGGTCAGCCTGGGCGTGCTGTCCGGCTGCAGCGACGAGGGCGCGGCGGCGTTCACCAGGGCGTTCGACGACGCCAGCGAGCAGGTCTTGTACCGCTTCTTCGACCTGTCCTGGAAGCTCAAGAGGCTCCTCAATATCTCGTCGGAGGCGGCCATGAAGGGTTCGATCCGCACCATTGACGGATTCGTGTACGGCGTCATCGACAGGAAGATCGAGCAGATGGGCAGAGACCAACAAGAATTCGTGAGCTCTCTGCAGCAGCCTCGCCCATCTGGATGCTCGGGCGCTCGATTGGCGGCTCTGGCCCCTTCTTTTTTTACTGACACGCACGGTGGTGTTTATCTTTGGCAGGCCAAGAAAGAGGACATCTTGTCAAGGTTCCTGATGGAGCGGGAGAGCGATCCCGGCTGCTTCGACAACAAGTACCTGCGGGACATCATCCTCAACTTCGTGATCGCCGGCCGCGACACCACGGCGGGCACCCTGTCGTGGTTCCTCTACGTGCTCTGCCGGAACCAGCACATCCAGGACAGGGTCGCACGGGAGGTCCGTGCCGCCACCACGGGCGACCGCGACGTCCGCGCGCAGCAGTTCGTCGCGTTCTTAACCGAGGACGCCATCAGCAGAATGCAGTATCTGCACGCCGTGCTGACAGAGACGCTCCGGCTGTACCCGGCTGTGCCCATCGTAAGTTGACCCGGACACCGGGCACCTTCCTAACAGATTTTTTGGGGGGACCTGCTATCAAATCAAAAAATCTAAATGCAGGATGTGAAGTGTTGCTTTTCGGATGACACGTTACCGGACGGCTACGCTGTCAAGAAAGGTGACATGGTGAACTACCAGCCGTACCCAATGGGCAGGATGGAGTTCCTGTGGGGCGCGGACGCCGAGGAGTTCAGGCCGGAGAGGTGGCTCGACGACGACGGCGTGTTCGTCCCCGAGAGCCCCTTCAAGTTCACGGCTTTCCAGGTTGGTTGTGAGTTGTGACAATCAATCTCCTTGCCACTTGCAGTGTCCTTGGCCAAATGCAGCATGTGACGTGTTTGGCCTCTTGTGTTGTGGTGCGAACAGGCGGGGCCTCGCGTCTGCTTGGGAAAGGAGTTCGCGTACAGGCAGATGAAGATCTTCGCGGCGGTGCTGCTCTACCTCTTCAGATTTGAGACGTGGGAAGCCAATGCTACCCTGGGTTACCGGCCCATGCTCACGCTCAAAATGGATGGCCCGCTGTATGTTCGTGCATCGCTCCGGCAATGAGGTGGGCGGCGGCCCCAAAGTCAAAAGGCATGCCAAGTCAAAAGATGAGACGCGCATGTATATGCCCCATCGTCCTAGGAGTACTTTGAATAAAGGATTGCGCTATTTCCATCTGCTACCATCTTGGATGACGTCGAGGTTCAGAACGTGCATAGATACTATCAGAAATGCTATATGGCAACCTAAGTGTTTTGGGAAAATTTCACACGCAATTTCTAGGGCATCCGATGAGTGCGGGGACAGCGGTGGAGGCCGTCCGATTTGCGCCCATGACACCGTCTTCTCCTCGCCCGCACCCACTGTCTTCTTCCCCAGCCCCGTCGTGGCGGCTAGGGTTCTAGCGAGCTCTCCTCCTCTTTCTTCTCCAACTCCAATGGGTATAAATAGGGCCAGCCGAAAGGAAGTAGGTGGGCCAGACGGTGGGGATGGTGGGCGGGCGGTTTAGAGGAGCTGGCGGTGATAGCGGCGGTCGGGCCAGGTCAAGACGTGGGAGTTTCGCCGGAGTTGGAGAAGATGGCAGCGGTCGGAGTAGGAGAAGAAGGCGGCGGGCGCGGGAGGAGGGGGAGAGGGAGGCCGCCGCAGGCGCGATAGGGTCTCGCCGGAGCTCCGCGGCGGCAACGGCGGGAAGTAGGAGGAGGAAGAGAAACAGTGAAAAAAAATCAGGTGTGGGTGAGGGGTGAGACACACGAATATGAAGTAGACAAACTCTATACTATTGGGTTATTTTTAGAGACGTAGGAACAAGTTGGTCAAAGCAAAAATGGTTTGGCGGGATAAATTATTGTACAGCCCTAAGTGCTTGCTTACAATCTAAATAAATACTCCGATTCAGTTATGATTTTAGACCTTAGGTTTAGTAAGCACGCGCAACCAAAAAGCCACACTACATCCTCTACAAACCAAGAAATTGTTTCTCATGTTATGTTACTCCCTTATTAGAGTGGGAGGAGGCATTGTTGAAGGCCACAGAGGTGGGCTTAAATAAAGACGTGTGGCGGAAAATCATAGGTGTACAGTGTACTGTAGGCCCTCCATAGGTGTGGGTAGCAACTTGATCGCACTTACAACAACAGCCCACAGGCTAAATAAAGACAATGCTCCACTAAAAAAAATCTCTAACCACAGGCAACTCAGGTGGAAAGTGTTTTTTTCACACTCTCTAGCTTATTATATAACCACACCTCTCTGGCTCCTCTCTAGCTTATTATTATGTGATCATTTTAGTTTAGTTGCTCTCAGCTTCTCAGGTGGCGCCGCAATGGTGAAGGTGCACACGAAATTTATCGAGGACAGGAACAACCGGCGGAAGAGCTTGGCAGGGCACATCAACGGGATTAACAAGAATGCCTACGAGCTCGGCCTGATCTGCCATGCGAAGGTCAGCCTCATCGTCTTCTCCGAGAACGACGAGCTCATCTGTAACTACACCACCCCGCCAGCCAGGTCCGAATGACTAAAACCTTTCTTTGTACTTTCTTGAGCGATTTCACCGCATGTCATTGGTTTCAACTTTGGTTGAGTACTTTTCACCGCGCTAGGTTTTTCTGGATTAATTGTCTGTTATTGGAAAAATCTTTGTTTACTATCTTATTCTTGGCACAGGAAGAACTGTTGGAGATCACTAGGTCCAATTTGGTATGTTAGTAGCAGATTTGTGGTTTTCTAAACTTGTTTTCTTTGGAAGTCACTGATTTCTCGCAAGGCTTTAAATGGCTAGGTTAGGTGCATAGAGATGTTGCCGTTGGATTGGAGTTCGTTAAGTAAGTTTTGGACACATGCGTGATCATGTTTTTGGACACCACAAACTATAGTTGGCCAAACGGGCCGCACGGCACGGCCAGGCACGGCCCGGCCAAGCACGGCACTACGCGGCACGGTAGACTAGCCGTGTCGTGCCTGTTAGTGCCGCCGTGCCGATATGCCAGCGCAGGCACGACACTATCACGTCTTAGCCGTGTCGTGCCGTGTCACTGGGCATGGCGGCCCAACAGTGCCCGTGCCGGCACTGGCCCTATAAGTGATCAACACTTAAAACTGATCAGAATCACAAAGTCTAAATGTTCAAAATCACAAACTGATCAGAATCACCGATGGATCCGGCGAGGTCGACGACGGATCCGGCGAGGACGAAGCGAGATCAAGGGTTAGGGTTAGGGATTATGCTAGTGCTGGCCAGCGGTGGCTCCAGAGGCCACCGGAGAGCGAGAAGAAGAGAGGAAGTCGAAGGCGAGAAACAAGAGCAAGTCGTCGACTCGCCGAGAGAGGAGAGCAAATGAATTAGGGCACCACCGCGATGGAGCGAGATGCGGCCGGCCCGCTGGGACGGGTTTTATACCCCCTATTCCAACGGCCGGATCCAACGGTCCGATGGGAGCGAGGCCAGAGATCCGACGGATCCGGCGAGGAAACCGACGGATCCGGCGAGGTCGATGATGGATCCGGTGAGGGCAAAGAGAGATCAAGGGTTAGGGTTAGGGATTGAGCAAGGGTTAGGGATTGTGCCAGTGCCGGCCAGCGATGGCTCCAGAGGCCACCGGAGAGCGAGAAGAAAAGAGGAAGTCGGAGGCGAGAGAGGAGAGCGAGTCACCGATGCGGCGATGTCGACTCATCGAGAGAGGAGAGCGAGGCGAGAGAGGAGCGGGCGAGACGGCGCCGCGGGGGAGAGTCGAGAGAGGAGAGCCGAGAGCGAGGCGAGAGAGACAGAGAGTGAGACTGAGAGCAAATGAATTAGGGCAACAGAGACTGAGAGCAAGGCGAGAGCGCTGCGGTTTTATACCCCCGAATCCAACGGCCGGATCCAACAGTCGGATGGGAGCGACGCCGGGGTTCCAACGGCCACCAGCGGCCGAGCCGTGCTGCTACCGGGCCGGCCCATATAGCGTGCCGTGCCTGGGCCGACACTATGGGCCAGAATGGCGGCCTAGGCACGGCACTAAGGCCAGGCCGTGCCAGGCACTGGCACGAAGGCCGTCGGGCCGGGTCGTACCTGGGCCGTGCTGATTCGTGTCGTGCTTGGGCCGGCCCGTAGTGCCCGGGCCAAATGGCCAACTATACCACAAACTTTCTTCTGCAGCCTTCATTCACTCTCAAATGTTGCAGTTGCAGAACCCAGAACACACCGATCAGTTCTTCCAAATTTACTTATGAATAATATTATGATTAATTGGCAAAAAGTAGGATCCCAGAATCTTGTAATTTGTAAATCCCTAACACTAACACACTCCACTCTTGCTATTTGCGAAGCATGGTCAATCTGATTCACCAGTACGAGGCGGCCACCAACAAGCAACTCTGCCATGAGGCAGCATACTACACTGATCGTAAGGTATGCATCAAACTCAATGTAGTTTTAGTATCTTTAGCTTGTTTACGTGCCATCTCTATTCATGATTAGTTTTTTTCCATTGCAGCAGCAAATGGTCGGTGACGTGAGTACCAGTAGATTGAGGCTAGGTTTAAGACATACATGGGAGAGGACCTATCGTCTCTGAATTCAGGCCTGTTTGGTTGCCTTGCTACGTGCGTCCCTAGCTCCCGGGATGCAGTTTAAGGGTGTTTGGTTCCCTGGAGTCCTCCACAGGCCTAGCCGTTGGCATGCGGGCAAGGGTTCGGAGCCAGGCTCCCTAAAAATGGATTTCAATTCTGTTTTTTCGCAGACTGGCTCGCGTGGCCGGTGATGGTGTGCGCGCGGGAGCGCGAGCGATTCATGTGGGAAGGCTAGGGTTACCGCTCCTTTTGGCGCGAGATAAATACCCACCGCCACCCCCTTTGGCCCTCACCCCAGCTCGTTGACTTTGTTCTCTCCTTCTGGACTCTCCCGTCTTCCTCTTCCAGTCCTACGACATAGGTGAGCCGTCGGCCATCCCCATCTGACCTCTCCTTCCCTCCTCTTTTCTCCATCACCATCCTCCATGTCCTTCCCTCATCTTCTCCTCTGCTTTGCGTATGCGATGACATTTTTTCATGCATTAGGGTTGGAAGGGGGAATCGCTAGTGACCCGAGCCAATCCTACAAGGTATGGTTGATTCCATCCTTGATCTATTGTTACCCCCACTCAATCTTGTCAATCTACATGTTTGATTGAAGTTTGTTTGCTCTATAGGCTTTGATCTGCTTGGTTCACCCATTCTTGAGAGAGCAGACAAGTAATCCATGTTTAGATTTTCTTTTGTTCATGTTCCATTTGTTGAACTGTGATATTGAGAGGTACTAATGCCCATTTAATTGTTGTGTAGTTCTTGTTCTCTCTGGATCTGTAGCCGCTTCACCTATCTTTGTTTTGCTCGTCCTTCCTGCTCAAGCACTCACGGTATGAAAGGCACCCCTTCTCCTCTTCCAACCTTATCTTTGTTTTGGTATCTCTAGATCTATAGTCGGTATGTGATTGAATATGGTTGTTCCCTCATACTTGCTGATGCACTAGAGAGGGATGATGGGCTGAGGGTTCCACCAGGTACTTAACCACAATTTGGTAGCCATTCTATCTTTACCATGCCATAACCCTAGAACGTAAACTAATACATGCCTACTTAACCTATTTTTTAGGGAAATTCTATCTAGTCGACGTGGGTTATGCATGTCGGCCTGGATTCCTTCCCCCTTACTATGGAACTAGGTATCATTTGAACGAGTATAGTGGAAGAAACTATCCTACCAATGCTAGGGAGTTGTTCAATTTGAGGCATTCTAGCCTAAGAGTGACTGTCGAGAGGGCGTTTGGGGCCTTGAAGAATCGTTTCCGCATTCTAGACAACAAGTCGTTTCGTCCCTACAAGACACAAGTCAAACTAGTTCTTGCATATTGCATTCTCCACAGCTGGATTCTTGGGCATGGTGAAGATGAGGTTTTTCCATTGGTGTCAAACTGGGAACCTAATCCAACTAACAATGTAGCAGACCCCCAAGTACCTTTAGAGGAAAATTCAGCATGGTGTAGGAAGAAGGATGAGTGGGCTAACCTTATGTGGGAAAATAGAGGCAACTCCCATGTTTAGTTGATGTTATGTAATGTCTATGCAGTTGGACAAGTGCTGTGATGTTTAAATTTTTTAATTAGGTTATGGATATGTGCTGTGATGAATTATTTATGCTATCATCAGGTTATGGACATGTGATGTGTTAACTTTTTTATTGAGGCATTGCTCATGTTCAATGATGAATAAATTATGTTCTTTTCCAATGAATTTGAGGGAATAGACTGCTGCAATGATGATCATGTATTCTTTTAAATGACGCTTTGGTCACAAGCTATGCTGATATACCTTTGTTTGAACTCTCTCATTTTTTGTTCACTGCGGCTTTGGTCACAACCTATGCTGTTACTTTTTCATACATCTATTTAATTTGTTTGTAACTGAGGCAATGGTCAATGGTTAATAGGGGATGGCTGATCAGAATGTGGTTGTGTTGGGATATGAGATTGAGGAGGTGCAGGGTGCTCCTGCCCAGTGTGGTAGGGGTGGGATGCGCTGGACCAGTGTCATGTCTGGTTTTGTTCTTCGTTGTATGTGCCAGCTCATCTCCTCAGGTGTTAGGATCGATAAAGGTTTCAAGGAGGTGCACATGAACCAGGTTGCCAAAGCTCTTAGTGAGTTCACTAGCAATGAGGTGATAGGAACTCAAGTGTACAAACACTTGAGGAAGTGGAAATAGAGGTGGGTTAAAGTGTCAAAGCTGAGGGAGTTGAGTGGTGCTAATTGGGATGAAGAATGTCACAAGATAAGCCTAGAGGAAGAGCACTACATGGGGCACATTCAAGTGTGTGTGGGTGCTGTTACTTCTTGTTACCCTCTTTTCCTTGTTGTCCTGCTTACAAATATTACCTACATCTTACTGACCTTCCCCCAACCGGTAACTTAGGCTCATCCTAAGGATGTTGAGTTTTTAAACAAGCCCATACAGAACTACTAGCAGATGCTGACCATCTTTGGTAATGGTCAAGCCACAGGGAAATATGCTATGGGGTCAAATGAACCTTTGGGAACCCCAGCTGAGTTTTCTGATAGCAACATAAAGATTGAGCCATCGGAGGATGGCAAAGTGCAAAGAGCAGTCATAATGTTGCTAAACTATTGGGTGAGTGTGCCAAGGATGGCAAAGAAGGCGGTAGTGACTCTAGTGCTGTCAATAAAAGAAAGAGGTCTGTGTTTACTAAGAAGGACACTACTATTTTCTACCAAATGACTGATGCTGTCAAGGACGTGGCATCTGCTATTCGTGAGACCAAACCAGAGAAACCTGAGATTATGCATCTAGATCTGTATGGTGCAGTGATGTACATGCCTGGTTTTCCTGAAGAGGGTTTAATTGTGGCATACTCTCACTTGCTTGTTAACAAGGCTCAAGGTGATGCATTTGTGGGGATGATTGAGCCTCACCGTGTCCATTGGATGAGGATTTGGCTTGCCAAGCACTACTACATGTGAGTGTGGCAGCTTGGGTACTGACCGATTATTCTTTTGGGAGTGTAGCTGCAACACTTGTGATGCTCCTTCTTTTATGCAGTGGCTGACTATTTTGTGTAGTCCCTAACTATTTTGTGTAATCTTTGTAACCAATGAGGGCTGGTAACACTAGGCTCAAACTATATTGGTGATGGGCAAGTATGTTAGGTAAATGTGGCACAAAATGGTGGTTTGGTTGATGTGCCACGTGTTGTATGGCAGGGATTGTGAGATGTTACCTGGGTTGATCAGTCATGTAGTATGAAGATAGAATTAGCTGAGATCCATGAACTATTGACCATTGCCTATGATATGCAATGTTATTCTAATATGTGATTCCTTCCTTATACGCTTATGCTGATTAGAGTTGTGACCATTGCCTATGATGTGAAAAATATTTTGCAGTTCATTTTTCTACTTGTGACCATTGCCTTGGTACCAGGAACATACAAGGGGATATCCCTTGGTGTATGTTGTTCGTTGATGATGTAGTGTTAGTGGGCGAAAGCCAGGCGGGAGTAAATAGGAAACTAGAGTTATGACGATAGACCCTTGAGTCTAAAGGTTTTAGATTGAGTAGAACTAAAACCGAATACATGAGATGCAACTTTGGTGGAGCTGCACAAGAGAAGGGAGATGTGAGTTTGGAAGGTCAAGTAGTGCCTAAGAAGGATACCTTTTGGTATATGGGATCGATGCTACAGAGGGATGGAGATATTGATGCGAACGTTAGCCATAGAATCAAAGCAGGGTGGATCAAGTGGCGATAAGCTTCTAGCATTCTCTGTGACAAGAGGGTACCACAAAAGCTAAAAGACAAGTTTTATAGAACGATGATTACACCGGCTATGTTGTATGGAGCAGAATGTTGGCCTACAAAGATTCAACATGTTCAACAACTGAGTGTTGTAGAAATACGTATGTTGCGATGGATTTGTGGTCACACAAGAATGGACCGAGTTCGGAACGATGATATATGTGATCGCCTAGGGGTAGCACCAATTGAAGAAAAAGCTTGTCCAACATCGGTTGAGGTGGTTTGGCCATGTCCAAAGGAGACCTCCAGAGGCATCAATGCATTGTGGAGTCCTAAGCCAAGCTAATAATATGAGAAGAGGTAGAGGAAGACCAAAATTGACATGGGAGAAGATAATAAAAAGAGTTTTGAAGGCTTGGGATATACCTAGAGATCTATGTTTGAATAGGAGTGTTTGGAAAGCAGCTATTGAAGTGCATGAACCGTGACTTGGGGCTCTTGGTGGGTTTCAACTCTAGCCTACCCCAACTTGCTTGGGACTAAAAGGCTATGTTGTTGTTGTTGTTGTTGTTGACCATTGCTTATGCTTTCAAAGTTACACTTCTTAGTAATCTGAGCACATGCCTATTCCCAATGATATTGCATTTCATTCCATGTTGGTGAGCATTGGACTGTTTCTTTATTTCATGGCTTGTTGAGTGTTTAATAGAATGGGTTCCTGGTATATTGTTACAAATGGCCGGAGTACTGGTGTGTTTCCAAGCTAGGAGGCATACGCAAATGAGGTCCTTGGGTTCTCAAGAGCAGTGTACAAGAAGTACAAGACAAGGGAAGAGGCCTATGTAGCATTCTATCATCAAAAGAAACAAAATTACATTGACGAAGTTGAAGAAAAGCCTATCATTGTTGTTAAGAAGAAAGCTGACTATCAATGTGCTCACGCCATTATTTGTTTCCAAGCCATGATTATTGTGTTTTTAATTTGGAAGCTCATGTAACCTTTGTTTGCCAATGTGTTGTAATAGACCATGCACTCTGTAGGGATGTTGGTGGTAACGTTACCATTGTATGTAAGTGGTAATTGGACTCTTTCTCATGCAATGAACCAAACATGTGAGCCTGCATGTCAATTTTGCATCTATCACATGGTCCTGGCAACCAAACACCGGTTCTGTGTAGCCAGGCACTGCATGTCCTGGGAACCAAACAACCAACGTTTGCACACCCGTAGCCTGGTCAGTTGGAGCTTTTATGGCCAAATGCAGTGTAGGGAAACTGAGAAGACAACCAAATAGGCCCTCAGCGGTAGAACTCGCCGTGCTCTAAAAGCAGCTCGAGTCAGCCATCAGTGAAGTCCATGCAAGAAAGGTATATACTGCTCAATGATCCTGATAGACACTGCCTCTGCATGTTCTGGCTGTGAAGTTTTAACCGCGTGAGTTGTTTTTCTGTCACTAGCAGGATAAGTTGTTCATCAACGTGACTGAGGCGCTTCAGGTCAAGGTAAACGTAATTGTTTCGCATGAATAGTAGCACGTAGACGTGTGATCGATCGCTAGTCGACCGACTAGCTGGTAGCTGTGAAGTGATTGTGCCGCTGTGACGCAGATCAACGAGAACGGGCGCCACGACGACGCAGCTGCCGCAGGCGTGGAGATGGAGGAGACGATGATGGCGGAGCCGCCGCCACCACAGTTGGAGACTTCAGCGGTGAGCACCATGTTGTGTCTGTGGCCACATATGGAGAAGTCACCTCTGTCTACCGCCGCCACCAACACGCCATCGACGTCCTCGTCCGTCTGCAGCCACGGTGGGAGTTCCAGTCTACGCGGTCTACAGTTGTGGTAACAAAACGGGTGTAGGCGTACGTCCAAAGCTACCCGAGTACTGCTGCTGTCACCTCTGTTCAACCGTTATGTTGTTATGTTGTTTACCTTCACTACATCAACAAATTCTTCTTGCATCAGAACATATCCCTTGAGTCCTCTTTATGGGTGTACTGTTCCATGCTGATTCCTCTGCTATAACTTCATTTAGGAGTGCATCAAAACATATTGTCAAGATTGTTTTGCCACTATCATTGGCATGGATAATGTTTTTTCTAACCTAAAACAATTATATTGCCTTTTAGTTTGCCGTTGCATATATTTTAGTTCACTTGCATATACCCGAATATTACCGTGGCGTTGACACGGGCAGATGATAGTTGCATCGAGTAGACAGCATGTACATTCAGTTGAAAGCATATACGTCCAGCCAAAAGCACATGCTGATTCATGCACATATGACCTCATAGCGACATATACATTCAGCCAAAAGCTACGACAACCAACAAGTGCTAGCCACTTCAAAACACTACAGTTTCTCTCCTTCTAGCTCACTAATCTGATGTGCCACCACTTCTTCCTTTAATAGCTTTTTCTTGAATCGCTGCAGGCAGAGGGATTCATAGTCCATATAAAAGAAAACGAGTAGAGTAGAAAAATAAATGGGACAAATGGTCTCACCAACGCACTTGGCGAAATACCTAGCGTGTGTTTGGTTGGCAGATTGATTAGGGTTCGTATGACCCCTTCCCAATTTTCAGCCTTCTTGTAAACGATCGTAAATTTTTAGTCAGAACAGTATTTTTCTCTCACACAAACCAGTCAGCAGTACTTCTTCACGAACCAGCCAACCGAACAGGCTGTTTGACATTGTTTCTTGGCGACTAGGATGGAGCCAACCTCAGAGGAATTCCCCTCAAATATGGGACATCCTCGTCTCCAGAAATCGAGCAGATGGGCATGTCCTCTTGGGATGACGTCTTCGTCCATCTCATCCGTTGGCTGAGGCCAAACATGGTGTGGTGGTCAGACAACGCGGGTAACGAGGTGAGGCCAGTGTAGGTTGACGACAACTGCACTCCTTCCACGACACAAGAGGGTTCCTTGAGGCCACGCTCCTCCTGTGGCGTGAGAGCTCTTGGTGGTCATGGACATGGTCCTCCCCACGGTGTGAGAGCTCGGCAAGTGGTGTCGATAGGAGAGCTTATGTAGGGGACGCGCGGTGCATGGAAGAGGGGGCGAGGGCGATGCGAGATAGTATTGGAGAGGGCGCTGCTAGCTCAGTTAGGGAAGAACATTTTTTTAATATATACAGAAGAGAATGACATGTGGGTCCCACATGACAAAAGGTCCCATGGTTGACAGATGCTAATGGTGTCGTAACACCATTTATCTTATTTAGTCTTGTCCATTCAACCAAACAGAAAAAATAAACTAAACACATTCCTCTTTACCAAACATAAAAAAAATGACAACAAAATCCTAAAAAACAGAAATGAATATTATACCGTTCTCAAACCAAACACAGGTGCCTTGGCTCCATACCACCTTCAAATCAATCAAACGGTCAAAATTGGCTGGTTTTGACGATTGAGTAGAACAAATAAACGTTTTTCTTTTTTGAGCCTTATGGTAAAAAAAAAATCTCGGCCGATAATTCGATGGCCTAAAATCTTCTCAATCCTTCTTTAGTTCTAACTCCACTCCACACGTTCTTGGCTGGCTCCAGGTGATGTTAGGATCGATTTGAAATTGGAACCATCCGTACAAAGCTGCTAATGGTATATGCTCAACTCTCTTGTGTTTTATTATACGATGACGCTTCTTGCGTTGCGTTTTGCCATTGCCGGCAGCCATTGCTTTCTCTCTTTTTTTTCCTTTCAGTTGTTTTATCCCTTTCCCAAACTGAAAACGACTTGAAATATTTCAAGCTTTATTAGCACAGCAAGAAGCACCAACAGAAAACTAAAGCTATAGCATTCTCGGACCCTCTTGTGACATGATCAGCGTTTTTGGAAGAAAGCTAGATGTGATCTACGGTTGATGTTTGGTGTTTATAATGGAAGATATCATTGTAGCCGTAATCACAAGGTCCGGTAATTTATCTGTCCTAAGAGCCTATTAGGATCTAAGGGCTAAATGCTAGCGAACTAAAAATTAACTCAAATTAGCTATAGTGCATCTAAACAAGAGGACTAATAGGTAAACTAAATTTTTATCAAGTATTTAACTAGTTGTTAGTCAACTAACTAGACAACCATAACTAATTTGGATTATTTTTTAGCCCAACTAATAATTAGCCATGTTTATCTAAACATGCCCTAAGTAACGTTGCTTTCAAGGACAGAACAACACTAGAACATGTATGTGCTATGCGAGATAACAGTATGGCCCAGTTCGCTTCGCTGAAAAAACAAGCCGAAACATTGTTCCGGCTGATTTGTTGTGAGAGAAAAACATTATTCCGGCTGAAAAATAAGCTGAAAAAGACAGATTATATGAGTAGATCCATGCTGCTGAAACTGAAACTAAGGTCTGTTGCGGCTCTTCCGTGGACGCTCCGTGCCCGAGTCAGCCCCCACCCTTCCTACTCCTACGATCGAAGCTGCTGAATTTTTACGGCTCCATCTTATATCACATAAAAACAGCTCCAGTTTTCCCAACTTCCGTGGTAGAAGCCACTTTTAATGGCTCTATATTCATACGCAAAAACAATTGTGGCTTTGTGTTTAGACGGTCAGAAGCACTCCACCTTAGGAAAGCGTTTAGTGCGGCTCCAATCGCTCCACTGCCAAAGCCGATGAAAAAAATCAGACGGGAGCCATACTAAACAGACCATCATTAGACGTCAATCAAATAGTGTAAAGCCATAGTTAAGAGATGAATCTATAAAGCTAACGCGGAGAGGAGTACTATAATACAAGTTTCATCAAAATTTATGCAAGTCCGGCCGTGGCCCGCCTTCTAGATCTTGTAAAGAATCTACCCCTTGGTCAACTGCAATTAACACCAACGCGTCTAGCGCGGCAGTGTGGCAGCAGGAAACAACATGTTAACCATTTCTTAAACCCAGGGCCAACAGCAAGCGGTGGTTCCCTTCGGCGCTTCCCCGGTAACCCGTTCCACTGGATCTCACTCTCTGCTACGGTTGACCCTGGCTCAGTCACGCACCCATGCCAGCTTGTTCAGCTATCCGCGATCCAATCCAAGATGCAGATGCAGCAGAATGAAATTAATGCCTTCAGCATTTCTATGTCCACGCTTCAAGGTCTTCACTCTTCAGTTAGTTCAGGATTTTGCAAGCTCTTTCCAGTTGAAGCCGATGCTCTGGACACGACGGGTTTTACGTATGACGAAGCCGGAGGGCTCAGCTTTGTTCCTGAGGCGTTCTGATTGACCGCCGCTGCCGATCCATTTTTGCCGTCAGAAGGAGGCGCCAGCGTCGATTTGCCGTCTACACGCCGTGCGACGAAGCGGCCTGGCCGGCGCTCCGCTGAAAGCCCTGAAAGAGCCAAATCACAACGCCACCTTTGAATGGGCAATATAACTATCATAAAGGACACCGTGCATGTCCGGAAAAAAAAATATTCACACTGATTCAAAATTTGCTCGACTCGGTAAGAAAATTTAGCAAGCAAGAGAAGGCAGAAAAGAAGAACCGATGCGACTCACCTTCAGGCGCAGTGCTCGCCCGGCGCCGCCGGAACCGCTCCAGCACGCCGCGCACCGCCACATCGAGGGCGTCCTCCATGCCGTCGCCGAGCCCGTCGGGCGACGACGCGTACACCAGCCGCGGGATCATCTCCACCACGCGCTCCCGCATCCGCCGCACCCGCCGCTCGCTGAGCCCCTCCAGGACGTCCCGCACGCTCACGTTGCCCACGCGCAGCGCCTGCCGGTCGATGAACACGGACCACTCCCCCTCCTCGCCGCGCGGCCCCGGCGGCAGGTACCACCGGTACTGGTCGTACGCGGTCCGCCGCCAGAACAGCACCGGCACGGCGCCAGCCACCATGCAGTCGAACAGCGACCGCCGCGTGAAGCTGTCCCCGCGCGGCTGCAGGCAGAACTTCGAGTCCAGGAACAGCTCCAGCACCGCCGCGCCGTTGTCGGTGCACCGCGTGCCGCGGCAGTCCACGGCGCGGCAGTGCTCGCTCCCGGCGTCCTCGCACTCCTCCAGCAGCACCTCCCTGAAGTCGTCCCGGAACCCGGAGCGCGGCGCGCCGGCGAAGCCGAAGAGCTTGCTGCGCTTGAGGGACAGCACGTGCCGCTGCCACGCGCGCACGTCGGCGACGTTGCGCGGGTGGAAGCCGGTCGGGTACGGGATGGCGACTTCCATGGGGTCCAGCCGGTCGGCCTCGATGCCGAGGCGGGTCACGTTGGCTATCCCCGGCAGGACCACGAAGTTGGTGCCCCACCCGTCGTCGCCGTACCGGCGGAAGTCCCACGTGATGCGCCCCAGCGTGATGAAGTGGTCCCAACCGCCGGACCTCTGGAAGGACGTCTGGTTGTTGAGCCACCGGAGCAGCCTCAAGCCCGCCCTGTCGCGGTCGGCAGCGGTGGAGTTGTCCCCCCACAGGTGGCTGCCGACGTCGAGGCCGACGTAGAACGGGACGTAGAACGCGGTGGCCAGCGACGGGTCGGTGGTGCGGCACCTGTGCGAGAGAAGGCGGCGGTGGATGATGACCTCGAGCTGGAACTGGTCGGTGTTGTACCAGCTGGACAACGACACGTTCCGCGTGACGTGGAAGAAGACGGGAAGCGTGGCGGCCGCCTCGCCGAAGCCGCCGTTGGCTAGGTACGGGCAGAACGAGTACCAGGGCCACAGGCTCTCGCAGTCGTCGACGAGGTCGTGGTTGAACTCCGACGGGAGGTCGTAGACGTAGATGAGCCCCTCATCGCACGCGCCGCCGTTGACCGCGCCGTTGGCCCAGGTAGTGTTCCTGTGGCCCGGCGCCGGGAGGAAGCGCGAGCTGGGGAAGCCGAGGATGTTCCAGAAGAGCACGAGCTGGAGGACGAGGAACGCGAGGAGCAGCACGGAGCCTCGCAGCAATGCCGACGCTGGGGACGGAGTGGCGGCATTGAGCGGCGATCCCGGCTGCGAGGGGGGCTTGGCCGGAGATGCCGGTGACTCGGGCATGGGTGGGACACTGGGACTCGTGAAGGAGTGAAGTGCAGAGTGGTGCCGGAAATGGACTGTACAGTGCTTTAGGGCATTTATTTAAGCACTTGGGTTCTTTTTCTGAGGGGAAGGCAGAAAAATGCAAGTGTGCGACGTGGATCTGAAGCAACCTGTGCTCCGACTGATGCCCAATTGGCAATTGCCCATGAGAAGAGAGAAGGGATCGGAGCATTGCAGGCTTGCAGCAAGCCAGCAAGCAAACGAATGAAACGATGCCAGTTTCCAACGATGAAAGGAACCGAAGCTGCTGAATGCTGAATTGCTGATGACCCAGTCCATGACCTTGACCGTGGATAAAATATATATACTA
Source organism: Miscanthus floridulus (assembly GCF_019320115.1). Classification (NCBI taxonomy): domain Eukaryota; kingdom Viridiplantae; phylum Streptophyta; class Magnoliopsida; order Poales; family Poaceae; genus Miscanthus; species Miscanthus floridulus. Next base: position 78,712,838 of record NC_089590.1, read on the forward strand.
GATGCAAACTTTACTAATAAATGAGCAAGGCCGGCAAGAGGTACAAGGTTTTCCCGTTTGGAGCTGCCCTAATATTGCAAACTTGCTACTAGTGTGCCTGGTTAGTCCTATCTCGAAGAACTACAAGAACTTATTAGTACCTCGGAGTGGTCATGTGGTACTATGATTTCTTTTTTACCCCCGAAGCTTGAGGGTTCAAGCCTTCAAGGTATGGCAGTGCAGATTGTTACGGACCTCTCCAACTTTGTCTGGAAAACAAAACTTTCTCTGTTCTTGTGACAACTGAATTATCTTTTGAATATGTTGCATCTTGCATCCCTATTGATTGAAGCGCAGCTGGAATGAGAAATTGAGAATCGAGCTTAGATCATCAGATGCATCCCTCTGAATTGCTGCGCAGTTGTTGTTTTTTTTTTTTTTTTTTTTTGCACCAACGACCTGCTGTATGGGCGTTCAAAAACTATACTACTGTATGGCACTGAATCAACTCTAGTACTTTTTCTTCAATACAAATCATAGGCAGTGGTTGGAGGATGGACTAAAATTAAGGAGTGACGACGTTGATACTTGGACTGAATTGCTGCTATTGCCACTAGACCAATATTAGCGCGTCAAATCTACAGAACATCGTAGCAAACCATGAAAAAGAATGATGGATTTTTTTTTGTCAATTTGGAAGTACAAAACTTGCAGCTGTGGTGCATCCAAACAGCCCATAGCTAAAGCCAGCTAGTTTGGTGGGTAACCAAAACTTGCCACGCCTAACCTTCGATAAACTATGGCTGCCAAAAAAAAGTGTGGCGACCAAAACCGAAGCCACACTTGTGGCAAGGTTTGGCACGAAAATAAGCCTATGACATGTGGAGCAGGGGGCTAAGAAAGTGTGACGTGCCATAGATGTGACAGTGAACCAAACAGCTGCCAAAAAAACTGTGGCACGACGAACCTTTGGCGTGGCAAGTTTTGATCGCCAACCAAAGAGGCCCATTTTAGCCGGAGGCCAAAATGTACAAGATCTCATTACCTGTTTGCACCAAGCTAAAACCAACTAATGGAGTAGCATGGTACAAAGTCTTCAATTAGCTGGTGTATATCAAACACCCCTGAGGTGCATCCAAACAGGCCTAAGTCTGCAAGTGGATATGGTGTTTTAGGGGGTCAGCTATCTTACTTAGTTCTCTTCACCTAATTTCATTACATGACATTGGCATTTTTAGTATTATTATTTTAATATGTTTTGATAATCGATCCAATGCCCTAAGAAATATTGGACTCGCATCCTGTTCGCGCTTGGCACGCTTCTTCCTCCACGGCTCCACACCCCTGGTGTCTCCTACGGACGGAGGAGTGAGGACCACGTCTTCGTGAACGGAGAATTGCGGCTTCGCTTGTAGCTTGTCAGCTGGACGGTACAGCCATTATAGGATAGGATTCCATGATGGTCACGGATTCACAGCCAACAGAATCCTGGAGTGTTCCACGATTGGAATGGCCTGGTGCGTGATAGCCTTAGCTAATGGGCTCACTCAAAACTGGGCCACGTACAAACAAAAGAGCCTAGAGGCCCAAATAATTCTCCCTCCCTCAAACTCCCTTGCTCAGAGCTCAATGTTGAGTCAAATAGTAGAACCTGAACAAAAAAAAGTTCAGAAAAACTAATTTCGCTATATAATTTGTGGTACTAGTACTTAGGAAAAACTTGAGACATAGGGATAATTGTTTGTTGATAAAAAATTATCATAATTGATCTAAACAGCGTGGAGTAACAATCAAGCTATCGATAAAAACTAATTTCGCTTGATCATTTTTGTGGCTTATAAGCCGGCTCATGCTGTTTTGTTGTGAGAGAAAAACACTGTATCATGGCTGATAAGCATGACTGATACAATCAAGCGAACATGGTGCCCTAATTGTTAGCCAAACACCTAGCTATTATCCCATTAGATGGTTGAACCAAACTATTGATCTAAAAGTACCTAATAGATGGGTTGAGGACACTAGGATGTTGACTGAGGCCACCAAATGTAGAGCACACTAGGAGGTTGTTGGCTTCAAATGAGAAGAGGGGATGGTCGCGCATGTATGGTTACTTAGGATGTATGCTTGAAACGTGGAAAAATGCCCTACAACTTGGAAAGAATCTTACCCATGTCATGTTGATAGCCTAAAATCATCGTTGAAAATGAGCAAGGGACCAAGAAAGAGGACTTTGAGTATGATCAAGATGGTGAGTAGGAGTATCAACAACATGATCCACTTGCGTTGAGTGAGTTCTCGAAGATGCATGATGAGATTAAAGATTGGACGATGCATGAGAGACTTCGTGAGGATTTGGTCGAGCATATGTGGGCACGTCGTAATGCTACCTTTTGTGATTGTATGTGATATATATGCACTTTGTTCAAGTTCCTCTTGATGATGTCAACAATTGATATTAAAATTGAATTTTTTTCATGTAAAAAATATGTTAACTCTATTGGTTTAAAGTGTAACTCTATTGGTTTAAAGTTACACATTTGAAATATTTTTGGTTCAATTGTGGGGGCAAAACAAACATCATAGAGTGTCAACATATTGCAACTATAGAGAACGAAGAATATGGAGCTTACTTTAGGTAGTACTACTTTAGGCAACAGCGAAAAACAGACCCAAAGAAAATAGGGGGCTATCTAACCAGGTAGTTAGGGGGCTGTTTTAGGTCATAAAGATGGAGATGCTCTAAGAAACAACACCAAATCACTATGCGCTTGGGGAGTAGCATCATTCTTGTCTTCATGTTATATGGCATATTTGGAGCGGATGGCATGATATAATGGACAATGGATAGCCTTATTACCGAAAAGCCATCACTAATAAGCATAATAAAAAAATAAAATCTAAATGATGCATGTCAATAATGCATCTAGAGATATATTTTGTTGCATAAGTTAATAGAAGTCCATCTAAAACCATTCATACCAAAATGATAAATTTCAAGTTGCATGTGTACTAAAGGCAAAATTTCTTTAAGTTTGCCTTTTACACGCACATGCATCAAAATTTTGTCACTTTCATATGAATTCTTAAAATATTAGTTTGCATCACTGTTTTAGTGACAATATACATGTATAGGCGTACTATGGATATGTTTCGTTTTAGATTTTTCTATGAACTTTTAGGTTTAGAGATTTAATGTTCCCACCAAAGAAATTATTTGCAATAAATATTTTCCGAAGCCCTTAAGATCATGGGTCCAATCATATTGTCATTTCTATTAACAAGTATGTAGATGTTGAAGCGTGTCCTCGATCGAACACGAACAGAATGGCAGCGGCTGGGCTAAGTGGCTAACTGTGCAACTTGATCCATCCTATTCTCATTTCTAAGACCCTGTTTGGATCTTAAAAAAAAAGTGACAATAAGATTATAGTCAAACTGTCTACTCTAAATCTACTATTTGAAGATTTTCAGGCACTATAAGAATGAGATTCAAAGTTTCCCTTTTTTATCCAGAATTCAAAATCCTTAATTACGGACTACAAATTACAATTAGGATGAGATCCAAAGAGACCCTAAGTATTGCTACACGCAAGAGAGAGTCACCCACAAGATCATGGAAGCTTGCCTAGGCTACAGATTACTTGCGGATCCGTTATGTGCATACACGACAATTCAAAACACAGAGTAAACTTGCGCTCAAATGCTCAATCACACGAGTCCGTCTCACGTTCGCAGCAGACTACGTGGCGACGCGACTGCTGTGGAGTCTATCTGAAGTCTATTCGGCGGTTCTGCCGCAGCAGAGCGCGAGGCAGCACACGTTCCTCCTCTCCCGTCCATGGCATCGCCGAACAAACCGTGACGGAAAGCCGCCGCTGTTGTTTCCCGTTTCTGCACTAGTTTACTGGCAAGAGACAACAGTCCGCTCCCCCCAGCGCCGCACCACGATCTCCATCCACCAATCCTGCGCCTCCGCCTTAGCACGCCGCACATTCTGGTCCCCGTGCCGCCGTTGCGCTCCTGGGCCCTGCCACGCGCATCGCCTCAACCAAATCGCCACCCACGCCGACGCGCGATCCGGCTCCCTCCAGTTAAGCTCTGGATCGACTCGCCCCCGTTGCCGCGCTCATGGCGCTAGTCCGCCCCGAGCATCCAAATCCGGCCGCCCGCCGCCCGCGGCTCGTCGTGCTCCTCCTGCTCGCCTTCTTCGCCCTTCAGCTCCTCGTCTTCCTCGCTTTCCGCGCCGTGCGCCCCCCTCCCGCCCCGGCCTCCGCCGCCGCCGTGCCGGTGCTGGCGTCGGCGCCGATGCGCCGAGACAAGAATGATTCGCGCTGCGGCGGCGGCCTCGTGTACGTCTACGACCTCCCCGCGGCCTTCAACGAGGACCTGCTCGGGATGTGCGACGCGCTGGCACCGATGTACTCGCTGTGCCCCTACCTCGCCAACGACGGGCTCGGGTTCCCTGCGGGCGGGACCAACCTGTCGTCGCTCCTGCCGCGGCAGCTGCTCGGGTCGTGGTACGCGTCCGACCAGTTCGCGCTGGAGCACATCGTGCACCGCCGCCTGCTCTCCCACAGCTGCCGCACGACGGACCCGGCGCGCGCCGCGGCGTTCTTCGTGCCATTCTACGCGGGGCTCGCCGTGGGCCGACACCTGTGGCTGTGGGCGGGCAACGCCACCGGTGCCGACAGGGACAGGGACTGCGTCGCGCTGCTGTCGTGGCTCCACGCGCAGCCGTGGTACCGACGGTCCCACGGCTGGGACCACTTCATCGCGCTGGGCCGCATCACGTGGGACTTCCGCCGCACGACGGACGCCGGGTGGGGCGGCAGCTTCCTCACCATGCCCGGGGTGGCCAACGTCACCCGCCTCGTCATCGAGCGCGATCCCTGGGACGGCATGGACGTCGGTATCCCGTACCCGACCGGGTTCCACCCGCGCACCGCCGCCGACGTGCGCGCGTGGCAGCGCTACGTTGCGCGGCGCCCGCGCCCCAGGCTCTTCGCCTTCGCCGGCGCGCCGCGGTCGGCCATCAAGGGCGACTTCCGCGCGCTGCTGCTGGAGGAGTGCCAGGCGGCCGGGGCCGCCGCCTGCGGCGCGCTGGACTGCGCCGAGGGCAGGTGCATCAAGAACAACGCGCTCGTCATGGAGCTCTTCATGGGCGCCAGGTTCTGCCTGCAGCCACGCGGGGACAGCTTCACGCGGCGCTCGCTGTTCGACTGCCTGGTGGCGGGCGCCGTCCCCGTGCTGTTCTGGCGGCGGAGCGCGTACCGGCAGTACGGGTGGTACCTGCCCGTGGACGGGCGCGAGGGGGAGTGGTCCGTGTTCATCGACCGCGACCAGCTCCGCGCGGGGAACCTTACGGTGCGCGGCGTGCTGGCGGCAATCCCGGAGTCGCGGGTGCGGCTGATGCGGAAGCGCGTGGTGAAGATGATCCCGGGGCTGCTGTACTCCGCGGCGGATGGGGAGGGCCTCGGCGGCGGCATGAAGGACGCCGTGGACGTCATGGTCGACGGCATGCTGCGGCGGGTCGCCGAGCAGCGCCCGAGATGGCGGACGACATGATCTTAGCTTCTGCAGCAGAGCAAATTGATCATTCTTTTTTACAGGTTTTTTCCTTCTAAATTCTTTGTGTGAGGAATTTTGCTCGCTCCCGAAAGATTACTACGCGTAGTCTCGAGTTGTGCTACTCCGGCTCTAGCTGTAAATTTACACTCATTACAACAGAATCAGAAAGTATGAATCCGTGTACGATGAATTGCATGCTCGTGACTCTGCTAGAGATTGGGCGCCGTGAATGTTGAAGTTTGTACCAGTTGACGGGCTACATACATTAGATTTTGTACTATAATCTTTTCTTGTAGTAGTAGCAGCACCAAATTTGACCCGGAATGTATAGTTATGCTCAATGTATTTCAGAAATATATATATCGTTTTGCTCAGAATGAACGAGTGATTGGCTCCTCGATCTGATCTCGGCATGTCTTTTTTTTATCTCGGCATGTCACCATGGAGCCCAACGCTCTCACTGTCTCTGGCGCTCTTTTATTTCTTGCAGCTAGCAGGCTGGCACTAAAATGGAGCGGGCGCTCTGTTTGCTTGGCTTATAAACCGTATTTTTTCGATCAACGAACAGTATTTTTCTCTTACAATAAATCAGCCAACCGTATTTTCAGTCATGGCTTATCAGCCAAGCGAACAGGACAATTGGGCAGATCAATCAATAAATAAAAAATTAAAAAATTGTCCCGTATCCAATGTGGTAGACATCGGTTTGGAACATTTACCGTGGACTGAAGTCCAGCCAAGTCTTCAACGGTTTACAGACAGTATTCAGACAAACAGAATCTGAGTTTAGCTCCTGTACATGTAGCATGCCGACGTGCTATGCAAGTTCAGAAGATGCCTTACGTGTTAGCATGTATAGTGCCTTTGTGGATTGTTGATTTTGGTGGCAGTATTGCATTGCAGGACAACTTCTATGTCGATTGCCACAAGCTTCCCATGCTTTTGCAAGACGTGCTTTGATTGGGCACTGTGCTTTCTAATAGAGCTCGGCACATCGTTGGATCTAAGATAAACAGACTGTAGTATAGCTGAAGCAGATCACGGTTGGCTAGGCTCTGTCTCCATCCATGTCTCTCCTGAATTGGAGGAATTGGCAATGGTCACAAAAGGTATTTAGACAGTTAAGCCTTAAATTTCTGCCAGCCACCTGTATTTTTATGTCAGTTTTCAGCTTTGTTCTTGGAGAACAGCCTTTTTTTTAGAAAATCTTGGAGAACTGCCTGTCGTACCAAAAAGTGAGTCGGGGCCTGGCCGAAGCGCGCGTAAACAATTCACCATTGGGCTTATATTAGTCGCTATAATAAAGTATAGGACATCAACATGGGCCGAAAAAACCTCTGGACCACGCTACTTTTGGGCCTCTTTAAATAGACTACTGCACGGCTTACAGAACATCATCAGCTCTGGCCTCTGGGCACTAACCTCCTCCAAGTGGGCCATCTAGTAGCCTCTACTTTCTGATCATTTTCGTGGTCGAATACTCCTGGAGTCCTGGTCCTGGATGGAGTGAAACGAAGAGCAGCAGAAATGCAAAATCATGAAGCCACGACCACGATAGCGTAAACCCAGCAGAATAATGACACAGTGCATCAGCAATTCACAGCATCACACAGGCTTTCAGCAGCTGCACTATCGGACGAGAATTCCAAGGAATCAAAGGAGCGAATCGTCTGCAAAAATCCATGCTCCACCCATGGGAATCTTTGTAAAGAGTCTCTCACAGTCTCACTCTCACCTGGTACAAGGCCGCAGCAGCTCTATGGATCGCGCCTCCTTTCCGAGCCGGCAATCATCTCTCTCCCACTCCAGCCCCGCACACGATCCATGGTAAAGCTTCTCTGCCGCTGCCCAAACCAGCACCAGCTTGCCATCAGTCGACCACTACTGATTTTGCCAGTGGTGAGCGCGCACGCTGATCGGTGATCATGGAGGAGTCCAAGTGTCCAACGGCACTGCTCAAAGATGGCAACGGCCCCGATACTACCCGACGGGTATTTGATCCATTAGGGGATGGGGATGGAATCATATCTTTATCCGTGGGTATCTAAATGAGCAATAATCCATCCCCGACGGGTATAGCGGGTACGGAAACGTTCCCTGTTTACCCGTTCCCGTTACCCGTCGGGGAACCCTACTATTTGAGCTGTCATGCGAAGAAGCTCAACATAGGTATTTTAATCCAAATCTGAACAATTATATATATAGTTTGTGTGTTCTAGGAACCCTAGTTCAATTTTTCCTCACAATCTCCACCAGCAGCACAAGCACGCCTGCCTCACGAGAGCTCGCGCCCCTCGCTTAGTCAGTTCGGTCTCTCTGCCATCTTTGCTTGTCCTCCTCGCAACATCGCCCCTTCTCCTCGGCATCTTTGAGACTCCGACACTTGTACCTGGGTGAAGAAGAAACATCTTCGATTGCAAAGCTGCGACCCCCAAGTGTCCTTGTTTATCGGGTATGCAGTACCCGTCGGGTATTTGTTACCCGACCGATGCCCGACGGATACGGAGATAGGTAAGAATCTATATCCGAGACAGCTAACGAGGATGGATACGGGATGAATTCTCCGTAGCGGGGAAGAGAACGTTCCGACGATACCGACGGTATATCCCCGTTGCCATCCTTTAGCACTGCTGAGTGACAGTGGCGCGGTGCGTCTCTGTGTTTCGCCTGTGCTGCAACGCTCAACGCTCTCCCTTTCTACCTCCCCATCATTGCGAAACTACTGAATGCGAAATGCAGTGATTCTGGGTCACCGCTCGATAGCTTCAGGAATTCAGGATCCATCCATCATACAGTTCAGGAACAAAGTCAGGATCCATCACGAGACGATCGAGCCGCTGCACGTTTACAGTGAACACACAGTTGCTAAATTGCGAAGCCTCTTCGGTTGGCTGGTTCGTATCGTTGCTGGTTCGTGAAGAAGTACTGCTGACTGATTTGTGTGAGAGAAAAATACTGTTCTGGCTGGAAATTTACGATCGTTTACGACAAGCCACAGCCAAACGAACAGCCTGGCGGTTGCAGTATTGCAGACCTGCAGGAGAAAAACTGGTCAGCTGTGGGGAGCATTTAGGCCACGTGATTAGTTAAGATTGTTCAGTAAGCGTCGGCGGCGCATCGGTTACCAACAGACTCTAGGTTCTTCGCAGTCATGTTGAACCACACCACACACACGAGTCCCACTCCCATGACGGCCACGTCCCTTCAAGAAATATGTTTCGTCTGAGTTGTGTCTTGTGTGCGGAGTACCTCGGGGTCGGGTTGCAGGACCAGCTTGTGTAAAATTTCTTGTGCAGGACTCGATCTCCACGTGACCGGCACCGGTTGCTTCTGCATCCACCTGTCCTTGCTTCTTCTGAGTTTGTCTTTAGATTTGCATATGATAATCCCATTGTCTTTGAACTTGTTGAAACGCTGACAAGAGTCCCCAGTCTCGCACATGCAACACTTTGTTAGGGCCGCTTGCGGCACTATTTAATCACCGATCTTCCAGGATTTCAACACGTTGACCTGTTTCAGAAGTCAGGAGGTCAAGATTCGTAAAGATCTACTGCTTAAAAACATCTCCCTTGATAATCAAAAAATAGTATTGGTTTTTTTTTTGAAAGCATGGTATTGAATCTTTATTATAGTATCATTTTATAATTTTATTAGAGAGTTGTATTAAGGAGCTGCTGGGGGGTCTAGTGAGTCACCGACGAACGAACACACGCTGTGCAAGTGCAGCGCAACCACTGTCTACTTTTCCAAATCACGGAATTGCCCCCCGGTGCGTGGCGCCTCGCAGAGCTGCTATCGCAGAGTTCTGCCACATACTGTAGCCCGTAGGACTACGCCATCGTCACAGAAAACCAGCGACCGCTCCGCTTTATCGCCCCCGGGAGCGGAGCAGCAAAAGGATCCGAGGGACTGTTCGACAACAATTATGGGCAGCCTGCTCGGCTTCGGCTGAAACGATCGTGAATTATTACTATTAGTTTATTTGGTGGGAAAAAAAATAATGTTCTGATTTATAATCTATGGTTATTTACGACCATGCAAATAGGCGGGCTGATTTGTAGGAGAAACACTGTAAGACTGATTTGGTGTAAAAAAAACAGTGTCAGACGAACAGAGCCATGCCGAACCAGCGAATAAGGCAAAAGCATGGCCAGCCCCAGCCAAAAAGATCGGCAAAAACGTGAGAAAACCGAGAAATGCAGCCATGCCACCATGCGATCCTCTCCCGGCTCCCGAGAGCGTGCAACAGTGCAAGAGTGGCTAGTATACACGGTAGTACTCCGTATACGATACGTTTGTAGTCACGTACACGGTGCCAGGGCGCAGCGCAGAGCCACATGATGCACCAGGGGCAGTAAATGAAGGTCACGTATACGATACGAGCTTGTTCGGCCTGCCTGTTTTTGGCTGGCTGGATTTTTTTTTCGGCCGGAACGGGTTTTTCTCTTAAAAAAACCATGAACAGTAAAAACCAGCCTGAACAGTGTCCCTTTAGTCCACGAGTTCATGAGGTAAAAATTGCTTGAATATTTGACGACGAACTGGACTGGGCCTCCAAGTTTTAATCACTTGAATCTATACCGTTCACCATTTTCGCACATCTTCTTTCTCATAGTCCATACGTAGTACGTAGTACTACATTCAATCAGCAATGACTGAATCCCTAGTTCGATTGGCACAACGAATGATACGGCTAAAGTAGAAGGAATCAAAGCATTTGCAAGAAGCTTCAGAAAACTCCTCGGAAAAAAGATTCAGAAAAGAGATAACTGCTGGATGTTATCATGTGAAATGCAGTCGCTGATAGGTAGAATGCACCAAGAGGGGACTGGAGGACTGCAGAACAACACAGCAAGAAGAACAAGAACAAATCAACATCGAATGATACTACCAAAAGCCGCACCCGAGGACTGGAGGACCAAATCCTAGAATTCCTCCAACAAACCAACTAACCAAAACACCTGATGAGCATTATCAAATCATCAATGGAGCCCACGAGAAACTCACGAGCAACAACAGATTTCGCCGCGTCACAACATGCACGCGCAGAATCTTGTAGAAAACTACGGGGGGCTCGGCGTCGAACACGCCTGCCGCTCGCTCACAAGAGGAACGCGGCGGCCAGGACCACAGAGGCCACCGAGGCCGCGAAGCTAACGGCCGCTGCGGCGGCGCCGTTCTTCTTAGATTCGACCTTGTCCGCGGCGTCACCGGCTGGCGCGTCGGCGGGGGACATGTCGGGCGAGTCCGCCGGTGGCGCGGGCGGGGAGTGCGAAGGGAACTTAGCCTTCTTCTTCTTCTTCTTGCCAGCGGCCTTGGGAGAGGGCGCCGGTGCGGAGCCTTCGGGAGCAGGGGCCGAAGCGGGCACGTCGGCGACCGGTCCGGGCGCCGGTGCGGGGGACGGCGCGCCGCCGAAGATCACGTGCGGGAGCAGCACGCTGTCGACCGTGAGGATGACCGTCGGGGGGGCGTCGAGCACGGTGGACGCGACGCGGGACTTGTCGACGCCGGTGTCCAGCGACACTTCGTCGCCGCTGGAGGCGACGGTGAGGTCGTACTTCCCGGCGCCGGTGGAGGCGAGGGTCGGGATGCGGCCGTTAGCGACCTTGAGCGACGCCTTGGGCGCGTACTGCGGCAGCGCGTGGTACTGCAGTAGCGCGACGAGGTCGGCGCTGGTGAGCTTGCTCAGATCGGGCAGGTCCTTGGCCTTGAACGCGTCGTCGTTGGGCGCGAACAGGGTGAGCGCCTTGTCCATGGCGGCCTGGTACGTCTTGACCACCCCGGACGAGACGATGAGGCGCGCGAACTGCTTGCACCCGGCCTTCTCGAGGAGGTCGGTGAGGTTGGCGGACGAGGCGGACGGGGCGCCGAAGAGGCCAGGGAAGGTGATGGGGTCGGAGACCTCGAGGACGGAGAGGTTGGACGGGAAGTCGGCGACGCGCTTGGTGTAGGTGGACTGGAACTTGGCGCCGGGCGCGGCGGAGGCAAAGGCGACCTTGCCGCCGCGGAGGTCGGTGATGTTGACGTGGCCCATGTCGCCTGCGGCCTGGCCCGTGGTCTGGTAGAGCGAGGTGGTGAGCTGGGAGCTGGAGCCGATGGAGTGCAGCTTCTTCTCGTCGAAGTAGTCGAGGAGGGTGAGGAGGCGGAGCGCGTTCTTGATGTCGGCGAGGGAGAGGTTGGCGACGAGGGAGGACATAGCGCCGTTGGTGAGGACGAGGACGGTGACCGAGCTCCGGCTGTTGATCTCGTCGCACACCTTGGTCTCGGAGAGGTAGCTGTTGTACAGCGTGTACTCGGAGCGCCCGTCCAGGATGGCCGTGATGTTGTGGGCGGAGGCCGCGGCGGCGGTGAGGCAGAGGACTAGGAGGATTAGGTGGTGGGAGGCGGCCATGGCGCGGTGGTGGCGGGCGGTGCCACTGCTGGGAGAGGAGGGGACACGGCCACACGGGAGGAACGCGAGCGTGGGGGAATGAGTACGGGGAACCGACGAGAGGTTTAAGCGGCGTTTATGCGTGGCCAGTGGCGGATCTAGGGTGGCGATTAAGAGGGGCTAAACAATGAAGATCTAAGGCTAACACTAAAGATTAATAATGATTTGCTACTATATAATAATGATTTATGAAGAGATTAGGCTCGCTGGGGCTGTAGCCTCGGCAGCCCCCTGTGGATCCGCCACTGTGCGTGGCCATGGCCGCGTGGGTTTTGCGTTCTGGAGTGGTATTTTGGTTGGGTTGGGCCGTTGGGGGTTGCCGGGTTGGGTTGGGTTGGGTTTTGACCATGGGTTAAGGTTCGGGGTTGAAGCGCGGGTGTGGGGCGCTAAAGTCTGTGCAAGTGCTGGTGCTTCGATTGCAGTGATGATTTTCTGTGGTGAGGTGGGGTGACTCGCGTGCTGGGACGCCATGGAGTGGAGCACGAGGAGCAGACTAGCAGCACAGGACATTATCGAAAGTATGGCACGTTTGCCATTTTAGCAGTACTATTGTTGTACTGCACCGATAAAAAACACTATTCTCATAGTCAAAGAGTTTAAAATTTAACTAAAATTATATAAAAAGGTACTCAGATCCATAAGACAAAATAAATACCATTACATTAGTTACACAATATATTTTTATAATAAATTTATTTGAAGACATAAATACTAATACTATTTACTATAAAACCGGTCAAACTTGAGCCAGTTTGACAGGCACGATTTCCATAATTACATTCAACACGTTCGGCTGGTATACTCCCGGCCTGTTTCAGCTTGTTTCAGCTTATTCTCTCTCACATAACACTATTGAATCATCCAAAACCATCAAAATCTACTATTCAATGCACCAGCCAAACGCCTCATATAGGAGTAGCACTGAAAAGTCTCAAAAGAAAAAAAAAAGTAGCACTGAAAATATCATTTTCTCCCTAAGAGCACTCGTAATACAGAAACTATAGTAATTTCTATAGATATTAATTATACTGTCACGTAGGTAATTTGCTGATGTAGCAAATGATTTAATGAAGAGAGATACAAGAAACCAAGTCTAGCTAAGAAACTAGGAGCATGTTTGAAAACGTGGCTGAAGCTGGCCTGGCCCATGGGCCTGTCCTAGGGTAGCCAGAGTCTATCCGAAGTGGTGCAAAGCTACTTGTTTGGTTCCTTTGCTAAATGGACCTGGACTAGAGATTGTGTTCGATAGGAGACGTAAATGGATGTGGTCACCCTCATATATCTCGAGAATAGGTGGCGTTTCCTCCCTTCTCTTCCTTGTTCGCATTCCATCGAGCGGTTGGTAGGCGGCGGCGAGGAACATGAGTATGTCCCCGGGGAGCATCCAGAGCGAGACATGAAAGAAGCTTGGCTGCACGCGGGCGACGTCCTCCATCTCGGGTCAGCGCCCGCACACGGACTCGAGCCCCCAGCGTGGCACGCAGTAGAGCGCGAAGACGCTCCTGGCGGGAGCGGCGGCCCTAGGACCAGAGGCGGGGACAGAGGTGGCGGAGGCGGAGGTGCAGGCCCAGAACACGAGCGCGGAGCCAAGGTCGGTGAATCCTTCGAGGTCGGCTGTGGCGACGCTGCTGCAGTCGCTGGCTGGGCACGGACTCGGGTGGCCGTTGTTGGCGAACCTCACGGCCAGCGACGCCGCGTCGCTTGTCTTCCCGCCACCATGGTGGCTAGCACAGGCTCTGGTGGGGCGGCACGACGCGTGAGTGGTCGGCTGGACGCGAAGCGAAGCTACCGGCGGTGGCTGGCCAGGCACAACGAGCGGTGGTGGAAGAGCAATGCCAGCGAGGCCATGGCCTGAGGCGTTGCGCACTCGCTACGTGTACGTTCGTCAGTCTGGCGTACTCCCGTCCGTCACTTCCGTCACCATGGTGGCCAGCACAAGCTCCGGCGGCGGCTCGGCACAGCGGTGGACACCACACGCATGCGGCCAGCGGCACCTCCCCCTCGTAGGCACCGGCACCATCCTTGTAGGCCTCACACCTCTCGTGCACCTATCCCGCATCCTCATCACCGCCGACGTCGCTCGGGAGGCAATGTCGCGTCCTTCGTACATCCGATTGGCCAGGCTCGCGAGTGGACGAATGGCATCAAACGAGAGTTGCATCTGTTAATACTGTAGGAACACTAGGATCATAGATCTAGCCATAGACTGATTCTATTCGAGATAAAATAAACGTTGTACATTCTAGTGCTTGTAAAACTAAAGAGATAGAGAGAGAAGGGGAAAGGTACTGAACCTGACACAGCAGAGGAGGAGGGTTCAGAGGCCACCATCAGGTTTGTTGATATAGTCTGCGCACAAGCAGCGACGGTCGGGGAAAACGGGTCGGAGATGCGGTGCCGACGGTGGCGTAGTGTAGCGGTGGAGGTACTTCCCGTCACTGGCTGCGCCCCTCACTTAGATCGGGTTTAAGGTTTGTCGGTGGGGAGGTCGGCTTAGGTCAATCTCATAATAAGAGCCGTCGGCCCCCACCTCTTTTTATAGCGTAGGGTGATAGGGGCCCTCTAGCCATGGTGGGTTGGACGCCCCCGATCAGGGCGCGAATCAAAGGCTCAACTGGGCTGTTGGGTCCAGTTAAGTTAGAGATCAATCTAACAATATCTCCCTTGATCTCTTTCCATCTTTTACTTTCATATCATTTACTTTTGTTCATTCTATTATAGATTAGCGCATAGAGCATGTCTCGTCGTCACGGTTTATTGCTGATAGATTTAACAGCTACAACACACTACTCTGTTCTGAAATATATACTTATCTTTGGGCCTTCTTTTGTCTAGGAATTATAAGCTTTCCCTTAAACCCATGCCGGCTACATGTTCTCTGAACATGTTGGGTGGTAAGCCTTTTGTAAGCGGATCCACGAGCATCTTTACTGTACTTATATACTCAAGACTTATGACTTGATCCCAGACTTTATTTTTCACAACATAATACTTTATGTCAATGTGTTTGGCAGCACCACTTGACTTATTGTTGTGAGCATACTATACTGCCGGATTATTATCGTAGTATAACTTTAGTGGTCTATAGATGTTGTCAACCACCTTCAAACCAGGTATGAACTTCTTTAGCCAGTTCACCTGCCCCGTTGCCTCATAATACGCTACAAACTCGGCATACAGTGTGGACGATGTAGTGATGGTTTGTTTTGAGCTTTTTCATGAAATAGCTCTCCTTGCGAGAGTGAATACATATCCAGACGTGGATTTTCTATCATCTCCCGCATAATCAGAATCTGAATATCCCACTATATGAAGTGAATCAGATCTTCTATACATCATCATAAGGCCTTTCATTCCTTACAAATAACGCAAGACTTTCTTTACCAATTTCCAGTGTTCTATTCTAGAATTGCTCTAGAATCTATCAAGTAACCCGGTAACAAATGCCAAGTCAGGGTGCGTGCATACTTGAGCATATTGCAAGCTTTCGACAGCTGAAGCATATAGAACCGCTTTCATTTGATCGATCTCATATTGGTTCCTAGGGCATTGAAAATCTCCATATCTGTCGTCCTTGACTATAGGAGCAGGTGAGGGACTATATTTGTGCATACTAAATTTCTTTAAGATTTTCTCTATGTATGCCTTTTGCGACAGTCCTAATACCCCTTTACTTCTATCTTGGTGAATCTCGATCCCTAGAACAAACAAAGCTTCACCAAGATCTTTCATATCAAATTTTAAGGACAAAAACTTCTTTGTCTCCAATAGTAGACTGACATCACTACTAGCAAGTAAGATATCATCCACATATAGGACAAGAAAGATGAACTTCCCATTCTTAAACTTTGTATATACACAATTGTCCTCTACATTCTTTTTAAACCCAAAATTCTTTCTTGTCTGATCAAACTTTAAGTACCATTGTCTTGAAGCTTATTTTAATCCATAAATGGATTTCTTTAGACGGCATCCCATTCATTATTTTTCTTCCATGATAAAACCTTTCGGTTGTGCCATGTAAATATTTTCCTCTAAGTCTTCATTAAGAAATATCATTTTTACATCTATCTAATGTAATTCTAGATCGTAATGTGCCACTAATGCCATTATAATTCTGAAGAAATCCTTACATGAGACTGGAGAAAAGGTCTCATTGTAATTAATCCCTTCTCTTTGCGTAAAGCCTTTTGCCATAAGTCAGGCTTTATATCTCTCTATATTCCCTTGAGGGTCAAGCTTTGTTTTGTAGACCCATTTACAGCCTATTGTTCTGGCTCCTTTAAGAATTATCTCTAAATCCTAAACTTTATTGGCATTCATTGATTTCATTTTATCTTCCATAGCCTCAAGCCACTTTGATGAATGATCACTTCTCATGGCTTCTTCAAATGAGGTGGGATCATCCTCTATTTGAAATTTCTCAGTGTTGTACACTTCATAATCAGCAGGAATATCTGATTTTCTAACTCTTTAAGATCTTCTAGGGGCCTTCACATTTGGCACATCTTCTATTTGAGGTTGTTGTTGGTCCCCCTCATTTGTGACAATAGGTTCTATAGGATCCTAAAGAACAGGTTCCTCATCATTATTCATTATTGCCACAGGCGAGATAA
Organism: Miscanthus floridulus; assembly: GCF_019320115.1. NCBI lineage: Eukaryota > Viridiplantae > Streptophyta > Magnoliopsida > Poales > Poaceae > Miscanthus > Miscanthus floridulus. The sequence continues at coordinate 78,729,431 of NC_089590.1, forward strand.
CAATAGGTGCTGGCACCATAGTGTCTTGCATTGTCGGTGCAGCGACAGCAGGTAGTGAGAAAAATGGCTCATGAATCATCGAAGTGGGTGCATACACCCGCTTCTCTTCAAGGTTAATTTCTCGAGCTACCATGCTCTCCCTCATCATTTCATCCTCTAGGAAGACAACGTGTCTTGTTTCCACAAACTTTATATGTCTATCTGGATAGTAGAAACGAAAACCTTTTGACTTTTCTAGGTAGCCAATGAAGTGACAACTCACTATTTTGAGATCTAGCTTCCTAATATTCAGGTTAAATACTTTAGCCTCAGCAGGGCTCTCTCCCACATGCAAGTAGTTTAGTGAGGGTACTCTTTCTGTCCACAACTCATACGGTGTTTTGGGCACCGACTTACTTGGTACTCTATTGAGAATATGAATGGCAGTTTTTAACGCCTCCATCCATAGGCTCAATGGTAAGGTAGAGTAACTTATCATACTACGCACTATATCTATCAGTGTACGATTGCGTCTTTCAACTACTCCATTCTGCTGAGGTTCGCCTGGTGTAGAATACTGGGCTACTATGCTATTCTCCTATAAGAACCTTGTAAAAGGTCTAGAAACTTAGCCATATGGGGTATGCCAACCGTAGTACTCCCCCCCATGGTCGAGACTGACTATCTTAATCTTTAAATTATGTTAGTTTTCAACTTCTGCCTTAAATATCTTAAATTTATCTAATGCTTCTATTCTTTCTTTGATTGGATAAATATAGCCATAACGGGAGTAATTATCTGTGAATGTTATAAACAAATTATAACCATCCACACTCTTTATAGGAAATGGACCACAGATGTCTGTTGGAATAACCTATAGAATTCCTACGCTTTGTTTGGCATCATTCTTAATTTTCTCTACATACTTTCCTTTTATGCAATCTCTGCATTGTTCTAAATCTGAGAGCTCTAATGGAGGAAGAATATCATTCTTAACTAGTTTTTCTATTCTCTCCCTTAAAATATGGCCTAAACGATAGTGCCATAATTTCAACAACGCATCGTGAGCTCTCTTTCGTTTTCTGTTTACATCCATAGACGAGGATACATTCACATTGTCGCACGCAACGTTCCCATCATCGCATACAACATTCACATTATCACGTAGTGATAACAAATAAAGCTCATTTTGTAAGATAGCAAGACCAACACATGCATTATTAAATGTTATCTTATATTTGTCATTTTCAAAATAGCAATCATAACCATCATTGTCCAAACATGACACACTAATCAAGTTCCTCTGTAATGAGGGAACATAAAGGACATCTCTAAGTATGAGGTTGAAACCATCAGCAAGCTCTAGAGAAAGATCACCAACGACTTCAACTTCTGCTCAGACTCTATTTGCGACTTTAATGTGTCTTTCGCTTCTTTGCGTAGTCCTCGTCGAACGGAATCCCTATAAAGAATTAGCAGCATGAATGGTTGCACCTGAGTCAATCCACCAAGTAGATTTCGAATATTGTACATACATGGATTCATTTATGAACATAATAATGTTCTCACATTTCTTTGCCATGATCATCTTTAGTTAATTGGGATAATCTTTCTTATAATGTCTTGTCTTCTTGTAGTAGAGACATTGATCTTTCTCTACTGTAAACTTGTTTTGCTGAGGCTGATGTAGCATGGGACCCTTTCCCTTTGACTTTAAGGAGAAGTTGGCATTAGGATTCTTTTTCTTATTATCTTTTAGATAATTAATAGAGCCACCATTGGCAGCTTTCATCCTCTCCTCCTCTTGCACACACATAGCCATGAGCCTATCCATGTCCTATTTCTCAGGCTGTATGTTGTAGTTGACAACAAAAGTGTCAAACTTTTTTGGTAAGAAAGCAAAAATCAGATGGATAAGGAACTCATCCTTGAGAGCCAGATCCATTAGTTTTAGCTTGGATGCCAAGTTGTTCATCCTCAGTATGTGCTCTCTAATACCACCATTACCAGAGTACCTCTCTATCACCAGCTGCTTTATCAGCTGGGTAGCATATGTCTTTGAAGAGCTAGTGAACTGACTCTTTATTCTTTTGAGGTACTCGGTGATGGTGTCATACTCTGGGATTATGCCCACAATTGCAGGCTCAATAATGTTCTTTATCACAGTCAAACACTTATTGTTGGCAGTGATCCACTTCCTATGCTCAAGATCATAAGACATTCTTTGGGATGCAAAATCCCTCTCTCTGGTTGCCCAAGCGGCATCAGCCTCGTTTGTCTCCCTCACTGGTGCCACAGGCTCTGTAGGACACGGTGTGGTGACTATTCAGTCTACCTCAGCCAAGATAAAGGCCAGGTCTATCTTTTTCTTCCACTCAATATAGTTATCACCTTTGAGAGTGGGGATCTCTTTGATACAACTCATCAAGTTGTATCCGTCTGAAAACACAATTCAAATAGAGTGAGAACATAAATAATAACAATAATAATTGCATGTCTTAGTTCCAACGTTGGTCAAAATTAAAACATACAATTGTTCTCTACATTAATTCTATATCACCGTTGGGCAGAAAATAAAATTGATGCAAGATAAAACATCATAATATTGCCATTAATCAACGTTGGTCAGAATAATAACAATATTATGATCAATTAAAACATATCCATTTTTCAAAATTAAATTCTCCCGTTGGTTCAAATTTAATAATGAAAATAACATCTTTAAATACGCAGGGAAAAAATGAACTCATTTTCTTGAATTTTACCCACAGAAAAATCCTCTTTTTCTATTTTCTTTTGAGCCAATTTCCATTTTCTAGGAAATAAATAATTTACTGGAAAAGGAAAAAACAAAATTGACTCAAACAACACTGATCATTCGGCCCGGCCGGCAAAACAGCCCGGCCCACCACCTCTGCGTGACGCCCGGCCGCACCCAGGCCGCAACCTAGGCCTGGGCCGCCAAAGCCACGCTTCCACGCACACCCACCTAGGCCGCGAAATGGCTTGATCCATCTCGGCCGTTCACGCCGATCCAACGGCCATCCGTGCGCATCGTAGGATCAAAATGCCGACCACAGCAGCACCTTGAAACCCTAGCGTTCATTCTGCTCTTTGCTCTCTCTCTCTTCGCCGCTCTCTCTTCTTTCTTTCCTCAGCGAAGCAACAACAGCCACCGAGTGACTCAAGCGGTGAATCAGTGGAGTGCTGGCGCCGTTGCTGGCCCCCTCGCCGGCGTGCGCGCTCCGCAATAGGTGAGCGCGTCGCTGTCGAGCGGCCTGGCCACGACACCCCTTTGGCCGAAGCCCGGCGAGCTACGCCCCCGGCTCGGTCTTCTTTTCCCCGCATGCCGGCATGACAGCAGTGCTGCGCAGCGGCGAGGTAGGCCACCCCTTTCCCCTTCTTCCCCCTTCGTATTTTCTTCATTTGTTCGGATTCAACCGATTTGGGGATTAGGGATCGAAGTTAGGGTTAGAGTTTTACTATTTTTCTTCCCCATTGAAGACTTTTACGGGTTTAGGGTTCGGCTCTTACATTCTTAAGGCCGAAACCCTCTTCTTTTAATCCCTAGTTAGGGTTAGGGTTCAACCGAAACCCTCCTTTCTTTAACCTAGTTAGGGTTAGGGTTCAGCTTTCTTCTGAGACCCCTTCTTTTCTTAGATCCAAAAGGATCTAAACTGATAAGCTAGATCTATACTTAAATAAGGCTCTGGTACCAATGTTAATACTGTAGGAACACTAGGATCATAGATCTAGCCATAGACTGATTCTATTTGAGATAAAATAGACGTTGTACATCCTAGTGCTTGTAAAACTAAAGAGACAGAGAGGGAAGGGGAAAGGTACCGAACCTGACATGGCAGAGGAGGAGGGTTCAGAGGCCGCCATCGGGTTCATTGATGTAGTTTGCGCACGGGCAGCAACAGTCGAGGAAGACAGGTCGGAGATGTAGTGCCAGCGGTGAAGATCGATGGTGACGTAGTGCAGCAGTGGAGGTACTTCTCGTCACTAGTTGTGCCCCTCACTTAGATCGGGTTTAGGGTTTATCGGTGGAGAGGTCGGCTTAGGTCAACCTCGTAATAAGAGTCACCGGCCCCCACATCTTTTTATAGCGCAGGGTGACAGGGGCCCTCCAACCATGATGAGCTAGTGAAAGTTCTAGTTTGGTTTTGGTGAATTGATAAAACCCTAAGTGCTAACCTAGTTTATCAAGTGATCATGAGATAGGTAGCACACTCCAAGTGATGAAGCAAATGAAGATCATAGCATGATGATGATGATACCATGATGATGATTAAGTGCTTAGACTTGGAAAGAAGAAAGAGAAAAATAAAAAGCTCAAGGCAAAGGTATAAATCATATGAGCTATTTTGTTTTGGTGATCAAGACACTTAGAGAGTGTGATCATATTTAGGATTGATAGTCGTACTATTAAGAGGGGTGAAACTCGTATCGGAATACGGTTATCAAAGTGCCACTAGATGCTCTAACTTATTGCATATACATTTAGGATCTAGTGGAGTGCTAACACCTTTGAAAATGTTTGTGAAAATATGCTAACATATGTGCACAAGGTGATACACTTGGTGGTTGGCACATTTGATCAAGGGTGGTGAAGTTTGGGAGTAAGGGTAAGAAACTCCACCGACGGAGTACGGATAGTCCGACGGTGCCACCGGCACCCTAGACAGAAAAGACAGAGGTCACTGGAAGTGACCAGACACTGGCCTTGGTTGGACTGGCGCGTCCGATCAGATGTATCAGCGAAGATGCTGGCGTCGGTTAGACGACCGAACGCTGGGTCACTCTGCGACCGGACGTTGGTAGGGTGTCTAGTCAGTGCTGACGTACGCTGACGTGAGGCGCACAGAGGAGATGTTGAATGACCGAACGTTGGGTGAGTCCGGTCGGCAAAATTCATGTTTGGAACCTTACTGGAAATGACCGGACGCTGAGGTCCAGCGTCCGATCACTTTCTAACTGACACGTCTAGTCAACTAATGACCGTTGAAATCTGACAAACAGTATTTGAAGTAGGGGACACGTGGCATGAATCACGTGACCGGACGCTGAGGGCCAACGTTCGATCGATCGGACCAGAGCGTCCGGTCACCCCACGCTGTACCCAGTGAAGGGGTACAACGGCTCTATTTTATGGGGACATCTATTTAAGCCCCATGGCCAGTTCAAGCTCACTCTCTTGGCCATTTACATTGACATAGCAACCTTATAAGCTTAGCAAAAGCTTTTTCACTCATCTCCATCATTGATTCATTATCTTTGTGAGATTGGGAGAGAATCCAAGTGCATTGCTTGAGTGTTTGCATCTAGAGGCACTTGGTGTTTGTGTTTCGTTGTGGGTTTCGCTTATTACTCTTGGTGGTTGCCGCCACCTAGACGGCTTGGAGCAGCGAGGATCGTTGAGCAGAGGGTGGTGACTGTCTTCGGCTCCGATTATAGTGATTGTGAGGGGTTCTTGACCTTTACCCGGTGGAGAGCCAAAAGGTACTCTAGTGGATTTCTCGTGGCTTGTGTGATCCTCATCTTGTGTTGGTTGTGCGGCACCCTATTAAGGGTTTGGTGTGTGAAGCCAATTAGCGCGTGAACCTCTAAGTGAGTGAATCGCCACAACGAGAAGTAGCTTGCCGGCAAGCAAGTGAACCTCGATAAAAAATCATTGTGTTCATCATTGATTCCAAGGTGATTGGTCTTCATTGTTATTCATCCTTGTGATTGATTTGTTTCTTCATCTACACAGCGGTATAACCTTCTTGATTACTCTCTTTATTTTACCGCAAACTAGTTGATAAGCTCTTTAGTGTAGCTAGTTGTGAGAGCTTGCTTGTTTGATTGGTGTGGCTCTTTAGTTAGCCTTTGAGAGCACACTAACATAGGGTAGTGTCATAGCTTTTATGTGAATAGACACTATCTAAACTAAAATTGTGGTAGGTGGCTTGTATTTTGAGTAGGCTAGCGCAACACTTGCTTCGCCTCATAATTATCTAACATTTTTGTTAAGTGTTGTTGTAGAAATTTTTCTTAGGCTATTCACCCCCCCCCTCTAGCCATTAGGACCTTTCAGCTGGGCGTCCCTGATCAGGGCGCAAATCAAAGACCCAACTGGGCCGTTGGGTCCAGTTAGGTTAGAGATCAATCTAACAGCATCTGGAGAGGGCAGCCGAGCTGTCGGTCTTCACGATTATTAATGGATAAGAAACTACTGTAACCGCGTTGAAAAAAGCAAACATGATTTTTATCACTACTGTGCCGGTGTTCGGCTGGGATAAAATTTTCACTGTCCATGTTGAAAAACATTGTTTATGCTGAAATGTTGTGAGAGAAAAATGCTACTCCGGCTAAAAAAAGAAGCCGAACAAGCCAACTTTTTTTTCTAGCTGAACACTACGATATGTTCATGTTATAAGAAATCGGGAAGTTTTTTTTACAATATCCTATGTTACAGAAACTTCTTCAACTGTGAGTGCCCTAACAAATCGTTAAAAGAACCACCGTTTGAATCAGCAGCGGATCCAAAGCTTTTTTTTACTAAACAGTTGAGTAAACATTCGTTTTTTTAGTACGGCCCCGTTCGGCTTACCTTATATCTGGTTTGTTCAGCTTCTTTTTTTAGCCAAAACAATATTTTTTTTCTCATAATATTTGAGCCAGAACAATATTTTCAGTCATCAACGAAGTTTCTACCAGCCGAACGACCCTGTGGGCACTAATTAACGTTCAAGAGCTCGAGCGGATGCCCGGGATCGTCAGGCACTCATTAATGTTCAAGTCTTCAGGAGCTCGAGCGGAGGCCCGGGATCGTCCGGCTCTAGGAGCATGTTTGGATGCAGCCCTGGCCTGGGAGCGCCGGCCAGGCATGCACATCCGATCCCAGGCGCTCAAAATCGAATACCTAGGAGTGATGCCTGGCTCAGACAGCTTTCCTACGCTGCCATCAAACAGCCCTTAGGTCCGTTAGTGACTTCAATCACAAAAGTGTAAGGCCTCCTTTTGATTGTGGGATTTTTTTATTTCCTATATTTTGTATAAAAATAAACTGTTTTTGATAAAATTCTTATATCTTCCTATGATATTTCTTTGTTCTAAAAAGGGCATAAAATGTATAGGCACCGGTATCGTCGTACGACGTAATGATATATCTTAGTCATTGGTCATCTTTACAGTCACTTAACCAGTTTACACAGTTTGAGCTTGTATGATGGTATGTTGTTTTAGTTTAATACCCCTTTTAGGCTGTTTAAAGAGTTATAGTTGTTTTGTTCGTTTGAATGGTTGTTTAGACTGAATAATTACTAAACAGTAAGTGCTCGGCTGTTTACCACTTACAGTAATATTTAGGAATAACAGTGACCTTGGTTCACGTTCTCCAATGCGACATACGCATCCATGCTCTTCTAAAGTTCTGTTTGATTGTTTAGTAATAGTTGCCCATCCACCCTGTTCGGCTACTGTTTTGTTGTGAGAGAAAAAATACTATAGATTCTAGCTGATAAGCTGATTGATAAATTCAAGCGAACAGACTATAGATTAACTATTGAACTCATTGCTAGTTTTCGGATGCGTTTGAAATTTAGTGCTGTACTAGGCTGAGAGGAAGAGTTTGTTGTTTTGCTTTCTTTGTAAACTGGCAACCAGATTCTGTACCGTTACGTTGCTTTTCTAAAAAGCAGAAGTTAATCCTCCTTTTTTTTAAAAAATACTAATGTTAGTTTGACTTCCGAGTTATCTCGGCTTCAATATATTAAGCATAGGTTCAAGTGAGGTAAAAAAATGGAGACTTGTACTGGTCCTAACTCGTAACGTACAAAGCCTTGTTTCGTCATCCGTCGATCCATCGGCGTCCGCCATCGCGACAGCAGCTTACGTACGCCATCATCCTAATATGATGAGTGTGAAGGCAAAAGCAGAATGGCATGATTCCCATGCTCGATCGCGCATAGCCAGCGAAGATGTCAACGGATTGTCGCGAGAGAAAAACACGGTTCCAACTAAAAAACAAACTAAAAACATACGGATCAACAAGTGAACCGAGCCTAGCGCATCGTATGCGTTTGAATGCCGTCTCCGACAGTGTGAGGTGAGCTATTTGTTAGTACAAGAAACAAAATGCACTCGTCACAGCACGAGTCCGAACGCCTTTTGCTTCTGCGGGAGGGGGAAATACTCACACATCCAAAATGTTGTTGCTTGAACTCCCGAGAAGATGGTTAAGCGTTCTGCTTTCGTGATCACGCATCTTAGATACAGTGGAGAACTGGAGATTAGCACGCCCGTACGTATTACAGACGTACAGTAAACCATTCCATAATTCCATTGGGGACCTAAGATTTGGCATCAGTTTCTACGTAATGGAGTTATGTACTTCCATGATAAAAATAAAATAAAATCCATTGGGGAGCTGACTGTATTCTTGTACAAGAGGCAAGACCACTCCTGATGTCGGTTGTCGGTAGTCGTGGGGCGCATACGGACCAAATAGGCCCACGCGGCCACACCCGTCATGGGCCTCACCATTAACAAGAGCTCGACCTGCCTGCTGTCGGTGGTCAAACCTCTTCAGGTGGGGCTCTGTTGATTGGGCTGGGCCTGTTTAGAGCCGTTACCGCCTCAGGCTGAAAGTTGGGTCCGAGTCATCCGGTAGGTCCGTTTATACAGCATCCTACTACTTTTAACAGAACGCTGTGGTCTTTCCTCAATCGTTGGCTTGATAATATTTTTGGTTGTTACGTGTCCTATAGAACCATTTTTTGTCAGTGTACACAACGTACAATGGTTTGAAAGATAAATCATTCATCGTGGACAAACAATATCTTACTCGAGCTTTTTTTTTCTCATCGGTCAAACTAAACTTAAGGTCATTAGTGTGCCGACGAAAGTAGCCTTCTTTGAAACGCTTATAAAGAGTGCTTTTCTTCACTCCTAAAACATTAGCGAGGTCTTGAAAGGTAGAGCGTTGTTTTACAGAAATGTTTTTTTATGGCCTCCAAATCAATTTCTACTCGTTTCCTACCACAGTTCTTGGAATACTTGTTCACAATTCCTTGTATTCCACCATCTTGACCATTTTTCCAAATCGACTGTACAACTCTTAAAGGGACATCAAATTTTTTTAGAAACTGATTTCGAAACTCCACGATGAAGAATAGGTGGATCGGTTTTTTACAACAAGTCAAGGTAAATGGCAATCTTTAGTTTTTCCAAATGGACTGTACAACTCTTAAAGGGACATCAATTTTTTTTAGAAACTAATTTCGAAACTCCACGACGAAGAATAGGTGGATCAGTTTTTTACAACAAGTCAAGGTAAATGGCAATCTTTAGATCATCAGGATAGAACTTCTTTTTCTTGTCATTAGAACCTGCAAACAGCAAGCTTAAAAAATTGAAGCACAGATAACTGAAAACAGTTTTACATGTACATGTACTGTAGCTGTCCGACAACACACTAACCTAAAACATCACCTACATTTGTTGATGCACCTTGCAGACCATCGGCATCATCTCCATTTGTTGACGCACCTGCAGTTCACTAAAACTCTACTGAACTGAAGCAAAAAGGCATCTAAATTATCTCTGAACTGAAATGATCTCTGAACCAAAAAGCAATCTAAATGATCTCTGAACTGAACCAAAAAACTCTACTGAATTGAACCAAAAAACTCCACTGAACTGAACCAAAAATTATACTGAACTGAACTCTACTGGACTGTTCTGTGAAGCAACATCTAAACTGAAATGAACTGGAAACTCATACACCAAAAGGAAAAGAAGCTTAAACTAACCATCTGATGCTGCTGCATGTCCTTGCACCGAAGGAACCTGAACGCCAGCTGTTGCTGCGTCTGAATAAACATGAACTCCGTAGGCTGCACCATCACCTTGCACTCCATCTGCTCCATCTTCGTCATCTATGGCATGAAAAAAAGGAAGAATGAAACCATAACCAGGAGGACATGGCAAAATAGAAAAAATGAGTGAAGGAGCACCTTCTGTTCCATCGTCCCACACCATGTCATAATCGAGTTCATGAGCAGGGCCATCAAACTCTGCAACGTCATCCCAATCTATGGGATAGATTTGGCCTGATTCAGGTGGCTGTAGGTTTAAATCGATCCCTAATCCAGGCATTGCTTTGGTTCTCCTGCATGAATGAGGCAGAGAAAGAGAGAAGCGAGAGGGAGAGTTCGTTGGAATTACCTGGTGTCGGTGTTTCGGACCGGCGGGCCCTCACCCAACTAGTAAATTTGTACTGCGTGTTCCCAGTCCCGGATGGTGATGCAAAGAGACACAAGGCTTATACTGGTTCGGGTAATGAGCACCCTACGTCCAGTTTGAGAGATCGATCTTGTATTCCTTGCACCAAAGTGCTCGTGGTAGGGGGTTACAAGTAGGGCAAGAGAGGGAGCTAGTCCCAGGTCTCTACGTAGAGTGGCGTGGAGTGTTTGAGATGTTGATCTCAGACAGCAGGGAAGCTCGAGCGTTCGTGTGTGTGTTCATGCGTGAGTTCGTTGCGTGGGCGTAGGCCTAATCGTTTTTCTTTCTCCTCTAGAAACGGCCTTGGTCCCTCCCTTTTATAGTTTGAAGGGGGGATAAGGGTGATACAGGCGCTAGCTACACGACGTCGTGCGAACGGAGGCGGCATGTTCGAGCCCTGTAGCCTATTACTGTGGCGGCATGGGCGACGGAGTGGTCTCGTCCTTGAAGTACTGGGGCGACGCGCCGGTCACATCTGGTCCTATACGTCGTAGGAGCTTCAGTGTTATCTAGAAGCGGGCGTGGTGGTCGGCGTGCTGGTCACTTTGTGTTGACTGTGCGGGAAGCCGAGGCTTAGTTGGTGCCGAGGCCGAGCCATCGTGGGAGGCTCGGCAGACATGAATCCCGGGGTTGCCGAGACCCTGAAGTGGACTACCGAGGCTTGGAGGGAGTAGTTGGTCTCATACACTGATTCCGAGGCCATGATGACCCGGACTTGACCCCCCATGCCGCGTTGTCTCTAGGGCGGGGGTTAGGTGGCACAGTGGAGTGCAGGCGCTGATCGTGGGCACAGCACCAGAGCACAGTGGCCGGTAATCCCCGTCGTGCCCTGTCCAGGACGGTGTGGTGTTGACGTGACTTCCCGTCTCGTCGGCCGCTCTGCAGTGTCGAGCCGTCGTCCGGTTGATATTGCGGGAGTGGTTGGCACATTAATGGGACGCGACGCGCTGTCGGGGAGACTGGCCGAGGCGGAAGCGACGGGTCGTTGCCGAGTCGGCTTCGAGCGAGACAGAGAATCGACATCTCGTCCGAGGCTTTACGCGTGGGGCCTCAGGCGAGATGAAGAATCGGTTCCCTATCGAGGCCCCCTACGCGAGGCCTCGCGCGAGGCAGAGACTTGGCAGGCCGCTGAGGCCTCCCATACGAGGCCAGGAGCGAGGTGGAGAGCCGGTGGGTTCAGACGAGGCCGGGGTTTAACAAATGGCTTATCCTTTGGCTTTGTTTTTGATGGTGTTTAAGTGATTCTTTTCGATATACGCTCGGGGTATCCCGTTCTATGGTACCCGACAGTAGCCCTCGAGCCTTAGGGAGAGTGTGAGCGCTCTTCTTGAGGTTTTGACGAGGCTTGACTTGTGGTAGCTTCTGGCGGTGGGGACTTTCGTACTTCGAGGTTTTAGGGGGTGCGCGTGAGCGCACCCGCCGGGTGTAGCCCCCGAGGCCCTGGGAGAGTGGATTCACTCCTCCAGGGTCTTTTTCTCACGTTGACCGAGGGATGCTATCGTATTTGCTGAGCCCACAAGTGCGAGTTCGGGTCACGGGGTCTTGGCAAGATCACAGGAAGAACCCCCGTGCCTCTTCACGGAGCGAGAGGGTGATCAGGAGTCTTCCTGACTTTTTGTGCGACCCTCGCGCCTCCTTTTCGCTCAAAAGGAGGGGTGGAATATGCCAAGCTACCCTCGATGGGCGCGAGCGATGGCATTTTCGGTGAGCTGTTATCAAGTGAGTTCGAGTAGAGGCCCGTGCCCTATTCGCTAGGGGTCGGCTAGTGGTCTAGAGACACACTCCAAGAGTACCAGAGGGTTTTTCTAGTGGGTGCCGAGGTCGTTCGCTGGGCCCTGGTGGCTCGGTGCCTCCCTATGGTGGGATCCCATTCGGAGACCTCCCAGCTGGTCTCGGACACGACTTAGGGCGTCCCAAGCATCTTGCTCGCTCGGGCCTTGGCCCCGTATGGGCTCGCCCATAGTTGTCCCTGACTCTATTGCCCTAGGGCGGCTGTTGAAACCCTTGGGGGCCCAGCCTTCGAACCCCTAGACCATAACGGGCCCGATGCCCTTTGTCGCATTTTCTTGAATTTTCAAGTGTGGGCTTGGGTCGCTTGTCTTTGTCTTGGGTGCAGGAGGAGCTCCCGAGCCTCCGCATGGAGCAAGAGGGCGGTCAGGGGTCCCCCCAACTTTTTTGTTCGACCCTCGCACATCCTTTTCGTTCGGACGGAGGGGTTTTTTGCCAAGCCCGCTCGTGTGCGAGCCTAGGTCGCTTGGTCTCGGCAAAATTGCAGGGAGGACCCCTGAGCCTCTACACGGAGCAAGAGGGTGATCAGGAGTTCCCCTGGCTTTTTGTACGCCCCTCGCGTGTGAGGGTTTGTTTACCGAGCCCCCCTTGGGTGCGAGCCTGGGTCGTGGGGTCTCGGCATATCTGCAGGAAGAGCTCCCTAGCTTCTGCACGGAGCGAGAGGGTCGTCAGGAGTTCCCCTGACTTTTTGAATCGACCCTCGCGTGTCCTTTTCGTTTGGAAGGAGGGGTTGTTTTGTCGAGCCCCCTCGAATGCGAGCCTGGGTCGCTGGGTCTCGGCAAGGTTGTAGGAGGAGCCCCTTAGCCTCTGCACGGAGCAAGAGGACCGTCAGGGGTTCCCCTGGCTTTTCGTATGACCCTCGCGCTTCCTTTTCGTTCGGAAGGAGGGGTGGAATATGCCAAGCTACCCTCGATGGGCGCGAGCGGTGGCATTTCCGGTGAGCTATTATCGGGTGAGTCCGAGTGGAGACCCGTGCCCCGTTCGCTAGGGGTTGGCTAGTGGTCCAGAGATGCACTCCAAGAGTACCAGAGGGTTTCTCTAGTGGGTGCCGAGGCCGTTCACTAGGCCCCGGTGGCTCAGTGCCTCCCTATGGTGGGATCTCATTCGGAGACCTCCCTACCGGTCTCGGACATGACTTAGGGCGTCCCAAGCGTTTTGCTTGCTTAGGCCTCGGCCCTGTGTGGGCTTGCCCGCGGCTGTCCCTGACTCTATCGTCCTAGGGCGGCTGTCGAAACCCTTAGGGGCCCAGCCTTCGAACCCCTAGACCATAATGGGCTCGGTGCCCAGTTCCTTCATCTAAAAGGAATAGGGTGGGGGGAATGTCTCCCCCATCGGCTCGACGACGGCTGGCATGCCTTTTGAGGCGATTTTCTCGAGGAGGCAGAATGACGCCTGCTGCTGCAGCGGTTGGGCGCGACGTGGTGTCAGCGGATGGGATGTAACTATTCCCGTGATTAATGAGGAAAAGGTGGGCACGTGGGCGGTAAAATCGGATTGGGATTAACCGCGCCGGATCTAAGGGAAACTTCCCCAATTTCATCGCCCGTCCATTTCACCTTCATCCTGCATAAATACGCAACGAGCCTCGCCCCTCCCCTCCTTACTTTGCCTGCAATAGCTTTGCCGTCTTTGAGCCGTCGCTAGAGTAGAGAGCCCTAGGAGGAAGAAGGGAGAGAGGCGAGGCGGAGAGAGAGAGAGACTCACCACCGTAGTCGAACCCTCCACCGCACTCATGGTCGGCAACATTGTTGTCATTGAGGTGGACCCTTAGGGTCCATCCGACGTCACCATGGAGATACTTCAGTCGCTCGTCGACGGCGGGCTCCTTCGTCCGGTTACCGACCCCAATAGGCCAGAGTGGATCGCTCCGTCGGGCAAGCTGGAGCCGAGGCCTCGTGATGGTTACGTCGTGCGCTTCGTGTCTTTTCACGAGCGCGGCCTCGGCCTTCCAGCGGACCAGTTCATGCGGGTGCTCCCGCCTACTACGGCGTGGAGCTCCACAACTTCAACCCCAATTCCATCGTGCAGGTGGCCATCTTCGTCGCTATCTGCGAGGGGTATCTAGGGATTGCTCCCCATTGGGAGTTGTGGCTCCACCTCTTTCAGACATTTTCTATTTGTTCTTTTGTCTCGTGCTGACCCTGTAAGTGTTTTGTCCTTAGCCGGAAGCGACCTGCGGAGGTGCCTACCTTGGCGCCCCTCAAAGCGCTCAAGGTGAACCCTAGCTCCACCGCCCATTGGGTGGTAGAGGCACAGGCCGCCCTACAATGTGGCGCGGCGTCGGCGAGGGCTGACCCGAAGGAGCCGGCCACCGAAGGAGGGGCTGCCGAGGCGGCCCCGACACAAACGGGGGAGGGGGCGCCTCCACCCCGCGAGGGTAAGGCCCATGAGTCGAATGAGTCCGAGGTGCCTTCAGTTGCCGAGGCCACAGAGGTCGAGGCCCCCAGGGTCTTCGAGGCCAAGGCGATGGAGGTCAGGGCGCCTAGGACCGCCGAGGCTGCAGCGGCGGGCGTCGGAGCCCCCGGGACCACTGAGGCCGACGTGATCATGGCGAGGCCGTCGGCCTCGGATGTGGGGATGAAGGTGGTGGAGGCCTCGGTGGCACCCTTGGCTCAAGGCCCGCCGTCGTTGCGGGAGAGCGCCCGGGAGGTGGAGATCCATCCGATCTCCTCTAACGATACTTCCTGGGTGCAGGAGGCAGTCGACGCTGAGGTGGCCGAGGCCATGGAATAGCCAATTCTAACCCCGGGCGAGGGAAGCTCGGCCCTCATGCGGGTACAACCTGAGCCCCACGGGTGGGATCACCCACGTGTCATGTGGCAGAGCCAGGATGACCCTAAGGGGGAGCCTCTGTTCGCCCTTGAGGACATGGCCGAGGGCGGGTGCTGGGACACCTTCGAGCGATATCGCCAGCTGGCAGAGCGGTCACTACGGACCCTGCTATCCGTGGTGGCCGATGATCTACCCGGAGTTGCTCAGGATCGCACTTTCTTTTCTCATGCGGTGTTGTCTTTTTCCGAGTTTTCTTGTAGTAAATGACCCCTGTTCCGCTTTCCCAGGAGCTCGAGACCTGGTCCCTCGGGAAGTCGATCTTTCTCCGGTGGGAGAGGGACGTCTGGGACCAGCTCCAGCGGCAGAAGGGCCTGCTTGCCGGTGTCAACGAACTTCTAGCGGCGCGAAGCGCAGAGGTGGAGGACCTCCGCCTTCATTGTGCCGATGTAAAGGTCGAGGCAGCCATGGCCCAAGAGTTGGTCACCTCTCTGGTGGCGCGGGTCAAGGAGTTGGAGGAGGAGCTGACCCGCATGGCCGGTGAGCGGGACGCCTTCAAGTCTCGGGCTAGAGAAGCCACGGCCTCGGGCAAGGTCCTTGCTGGGCAGCTAGGGACGGAGCAGAGTGCGCACCAGCTGATGAAAGGCGCCTTGGATGAGGCCCTTACGGTGGCTGAGGCCTCCCGGACCAAGGTTGTGGTCTGGAGGGGAAATGCCGAGGGTGAGTCCTATTCCCCTTGTTTTATTTGCTTTTCTTGTGTTCACTCCCTAACTGCCTGGTGTAACGCAGAGCTGGGAGAGAGAGTTCCAGGGCGGCCAAGGCTGCTCGGGTCAAGGCTCAGTGCCTAAAGGAGAAGGCCGAGGCGTCTCGGGTCGAGGCCCAGCGTTGGAAGGAGAAAGCCGAGGCCTCTCAGGTCGAGGCCCGACGTTGGGGGTAGAAGGCCGAGGGTGAGTTCCATAGGCTTCCGCCCTCGTTTTGGCTTGTACTCCTTTATGCTCAACCTTGTTCCGTTGCATTTGGCGCAGAGCTGGAGAATGAGGTCACCCAGGCAGCCGAGGCCTCCGCCGTAGTGCAGGCGGTGCTTGAAACCGAGATTAGGGAGCACGATGCGCTAAAGAGCGCCGCCCATACCGCCTGTGAGGCCCTAGAAGTTGAGGGGGTCTAGTCAGGAAGCTCTCTCGGGAGCCGCCTGATTGCGTTGAGCGGCCAAGTGGGTGAGCGACTCTGAGGGGCGCTACATACGGGCGTCAAGCGCGCGCTGGCCATCAACGCTTCGCACTACATTGGCGTTGACCTCTAGGCCATCAGCGATGGCTACGTCCTACCCGACGATGATGAGGAGGCCGACGAGGCGGTCACGAAGCTGATGGAGGCAGCGGAGGGCCCCGACATAGCACTGGCCAAGCTGTTCGAAGAGGAGGTGGTCCCTCCCCCACCGTCTGCCAATGCTGGAGGCCCTGAGCCTTGACCTGGGCCTAAGAGGCCATGTAAATAGAATAGGGATTAACTTCGTATCGAAACACTTATGGCTGTCGAGGCCTTTTTTTAAAGTACTCATGTTTCTTAATCGTTTTTCTTGTATTTCCGAGCCTCTGCCCTCTGTTGTCTCTGATAAGATTTCTTTTGCAAAAAACCTCCTCGGAACCTAAGCCGCCCCTTGGGCGAAAGGTGGTGAGGGTGTGCCGTAGCCCGAGGGCGTAGGCCATCTCGTGACTCTACCGGCCTTCTGTCCCTAGAACAGACTTTTCGGTCCTTGGGTTTTTTACAACCGATTCGTCAGAGCGTTCTAGAGAGTTTGGCGTAGGAATTTTTTTCAAAAAATGACTAAAAAATGGTGCATGTGACTTTGGGGGAATCCCCCATCTAGCCCCTGAGGGAGGCTCGGTTCTGCAGAAGCAGAGCCGTGTCTCCCTTGTGATGTTATCGTACTGCCGAGGCCCGTGATGGGGCTAGGGAGGTTTCTCGAGGAATTAAAACAACTGAAGAGCGCTTCTTAATTGTATTCTGAGAAACAATGTATATAATGCTTGGAAATTTAAGGGTAAAAGCGACGTAGCTGTTCTATGTTCCAAGCGTTGTTGAGAATTGCGCCCTTCTCATTGGCTAGCTTGTAGGTCCTAGGCTTCAGCACTTGGGCGACGATGTATGGTCCTTCCCATGGTGGGGTCAGCTTGTGGCGGCTCTTGTTGCTCTGCCTTAGCCTCAACACTAGGTCGCCTACCTTCAGGTCTCAGCTTCAAATGCGTCGGGCCTGATAGCGCCGTAGGGCTTGCTGGTACTTGGCCGAATGTAGTAGCGCCACGTCTCTGGCTTCCTCTAGTTGGTCGAGGGTGTCTTCGCGAGTGGTGCGGTTGCTTTGCTCGTTGTAGGCCTGTAGCCTCGGGGAACCATATTCCAAGTTAGTGGGGAGGACGGCCTTGGCTCCATAGACCAGAAAGAAAGGTGTGAACCCCGTGGCTTGGCTTGGAGTGTTCCTCAGGCTCCAGATGACCGACGGGAGTTCGGCGAGCCATTTCTTGCCAAACTTTTTCAACCGGTTGTAAATTCTTGGCTTGAGGCCTTGTAGGATCATGCCGTTAGCGCGTTCTACTTGGCCATTTGTCCTACGGTGTCCTACGGACGACCATGCCACCCGGATGTGGTGGTCGTCGTAGAATGTCAGGAATTTTTGGCCGGTGAACTGTGTTCTGTTATCGGTGATGATGGTGTTTGGAAGCCTGAACCTGTGGATGATGTTAGTGAAGAATAGCACTGCTTGCTGGGATTTGATTTGATTGATCGGGCGAGCCTCGATCCATTTGGAAAACTTATCGATTGCTACCAGCAGATGGGTGTAGCCCCCGGGACCTTCTGCAGAGGCCCGACCATGTCGAGCCCCCCATATGGCAAACAGCCATGTAATGGGGATGGTTTGGAGGGCCTGGGCTGGGAGGTGCATCTGCTGCGCGTAGTACTAGCATCCTTCGCAGGAGCGTACTAACTTGGTGGCGTCAGCAACCGCCGTCAGCCAGTAGAACCCTTGGTGGAAGGCGTTTCCGATGAGCGTCCGAGGTGCCGCATGGTGCCCGCAGGCCCCTGCGTGCAAGTCCCCAAGTAGGGCCTAGCCTGCCTCGGTGGTGATGCATCATTGGAGTACGCCAGTTGGACTTCGCCTGTACAACTCGCCATTGCAGAGGATGTAAGTTTTGGTTTGTCGCGCAAGCCATCGGGCTTTGGTTCTGTCACTAGGAAGCTCTCCTCGAGCGAGCCAATCAAGGAACGGGACTCACCAGTCCATGTCCTGGTCGGTCTGGGGAGTCTCCATGTCGACTTCCATGACCTCAATCTCGACCGGAGGAGTCTCGGCGGTAGAGGGGGCATCGAGGCCTGCGATGGGTTCGGCCGGTGGGCTCTCCTCCGCTGCTGAGGCATAGTCGATGGAAGGCTTATGGAGGTCTTTGGCGAAGATGTTTGGGGGGACCGGAGCCCGTGCCGACGCCATCTTTGCCAATTCGTCCGCGGCCTCGTTGTATTTCCGTGTGATGTGGTTAAGTTCGAGACCATCGAACTTGTCTTCTAGGCGATGTACCAACTTGCAGTATGCCTCCATTTTGGGGTTGAGGTAGTTTGACTCCTTCATGACTTGATCAACGACGAGCTACAAGTCGCCCCAGACGTCAAGACGTCGTACCCCAAGTTCGATGGCAATTTGCAAGCCGTTGATGAGGGCTTCGTACTCGACCGCGTTGTTGGAGGCGACAAAGTGGAGCCGAACCATGTAGCGCATGTGTACTCCAAGGGGCGAGATGAAGAGCAGACCCACGCCTACCCTGGTCTTCATCAGGGACCCATCAAAGTACATGGTCCAGCACTCTGTCTGAATTTGAGCAGGTGGCAGTTGAGTGTCGGTCCACTTAGCCACAAAATCAGCCAAGACCTGAGACTTAATCGCTTTTTGAGGCGTAAAAGTCAAGGCTTCCCCCATAAGCTCGACGGCCCACTTGGCTATCCTACCTAAGGCCTCCCAGTTATGGATAATCTCTCCCAAGGGGAAAGATGATACCACGGTCACTGGGTGGGACTCAAAGTAGTGACGCAGCTTGCGTCTAGCCAAGACTACGGCGTAGATCAGCTTCTGGATGTGGGGGTAGCGCGTTTTGGTCTTAGAGAGCACTTCGCTGATGAAGTAGACATGTCATTGGATGGGTAAGGCATGCCCCTCTTCCTGCCTCTCCACTACCACGGCCGCGCTGACCACTTGGGTCATTGCGGCGACGTAGAGTAAGAGGGCCTCATCCCTGGCTAGTGGTACCAAGACGGGAGGACCGGTGAGCAGTGCCTTGAGCTTGGCGAGGGCTTCTTCGGCCTCAGGGGTCTGAGGAAAGCGTTCGGATTTTCTCAAGAGGCGGTACAGAGGCAAGCCCTTTTCGCCAAGGCACGAGATGAAGCGGCTCAGGGCCACGAGGCATCCCATGACCCTCTGCACTCCCTTGAGGTCTCGGATTGGTCCCATGCTGGTTACGGCCGAGACCTTCTCCGGGTTGGCTTCGATGCCGTGTTCTGAGACTATGAACCCTAAGAGCATGCCTCGGGGAACCCCGAACACACACTTCTCGGGGTTGAGCTTGATGCCCTTCTCTCTGAGGCATTTGAAGGCTATCTCTAGGTCATCGACGAGATCCCTAGCCTTTCTAGACTTGACCATGATGTCATCCACATAGGCCTCGATGGTTCGCCCAATGTGCTTGCCAAAGACCTGGGTCATGCACCGCTGGTATGTGGCTCCTACGTTTCTGAGGCCGAAAGACATAGTCACATAGCAGTACATGCCGAACGGTGTGATAAAAGAAGTCGCGAGCTGGTCGGACTCTTTCATCTTGATTTGATGGTAACTGGAGTACGCGTCAAGGAAAGACAGAGTCTCGCATCCCACCGTGGAGTCAACGATTTGATCGATTCAAGGTAATAGGAAGGGGACTTTTGGACAGGCTTTATTCAAACCGGTATAATCTACACACATCCTCCACTTCCCATTTTTCTTCTTGACTAACACAGGGTTAGCTAACCACTCTAGATAGGATACTTCCTTGATGAATCTAGCCGCCAAGAGCTTCTGCAACTCCTCGCCAATGGTCCTACGTTTTTCCTCGTCGAATTGACGTAGGCGCTGCTTCACCGGCCTGGAGCCGGCCCGGATGTCCAAGGCATGCTCGGCGACCTCCCTCGGTATGCCCGGTACGTCTGAGGGACTCCACGCAAACATATCAGCATTCACGCGGAGAAAGTCGACGAGCGTGGCTTCCTATTTGATGTTGAGAGTGGCGCTGATCCTCAGCGCCCGGTCATCGGGGCACGCAGGGTCCACTGGGACGAGTTTGACGGCCTCCGCGGGCTCGAAAGTCCTGGCTCGATGCTTGGGCTCGGGCAGGTGGCTGCCGAGTTGGTCAAGGTCGACGATGAGGGTCTTGGCCTCTACGAGAGCCTCGGCATACTTGATGCACTCGACGTCGCAGTCGTAGGCATGTTCGTACGTGGACTCAATCGTGATGATGCCGTTGGGACCCGACATCTTGAGCTTGAGGTAGGTGTAGTTGGGGACCGCCATGAACTTGGCGTAGCATGGCCGCCCCAGGACGGCATGGTAAGTTCCTTTGAACCCAACCACCTTGAAGGTAAGGACCTCCTTGCGGTAGTTGGAGGGGGTACCAAAGCAAACGGGAAGGTCGATGCGCCCGAGGGGTCACATGCGCTTCCCCGGCATGATGTCGTGGAAAGGCGTGGCGTCACCCCAGAGCCGCGACCGATCGATCTCTAGGAGCTCCAGGTGTTGTCATAGAGGATGTTGAGGCCACTGCCTCCGTCCATCAATACCTTGGTGAGTCGGGTGTTGCCGATGATCAGGTCGACAACAAGTGGTACTGCCCGGGATTCGGGATATGGTCGGGGTGGTCATCCCGATCAAAGGTGATTGCTTCCCGAGACCAGTAGAGGTATCGGGGAGTGGCCACCTTAACCGAGAAGACCTCTCGACGTTCCCTCTTTCGCTAGCGTGCCGTAAGGCATGCTGAGGGTCCACCAAAGATCATGAAGGCGTTGTGCACCTCGAGGAACCCTTAGTCCTTGTCGTCATCCCGGTCGCCGGTGCCCTTCTTCTTGGCATCGTCGTCGGGGAGCCCGAGCTTGGCGTAATAACACCAAAGCATGGTGCAATCCTCGAGGGTGTGCCTTATCGGGCCCTAGTGATAAGGGCAGGGCTTCTTCAGTATGTCGTCAAAGAGCCTAGGGCCCCTAGGGCCTCGGGGATTCTTACGCTCGGCGGCCACGACTAGATCAGCCTTGAGGATCTCCTACTTCCCCTGGCGACCCTTTTTTCTTTTTCCTGGGGAGGCGGGGAGCCGAGGCCTCGGTGGCCTCGTCCCTCCGCTTCCCCTTGGCATAATTGTCTGGGAAGATGGCTCCAACTGCCTCTTCGCTCGAGGCGAAGTTGGTGGCGATGTCGAGGAGCGCGGCACGTTCCGGCCTAACTCTTGGACCAAGTCTCGGCAGGTGGTGCCAGAGAGGAAAGTCTAGACGATTTCTGAGTCATCGACGCTGGGCAACTCGGTGCACTATTTGGAGAAGCACCGGATGAAGTCTCAGAGAGACTCGTTCGGTTTCTAACGATAGCTCTTAAGGTCCTAGGAGTTTCTAGGGCGGACGTATGTGCCCTGGAAATTCCCGACGAAGACCCTAACCAAGTCGCGCTAGTCGTGGATCTATGAGGGAGGAAGGTGTTCGAGCCAGGCTCGTGCTGAGTCTGACAAGAGCAAGGGGAGGTTGCGGATGATGAGCAGGTCATCGTCTGCGCCACCTAGCTAACAAGCTAGGCGGTAATCGGCAAGCCAGAGCTCGGGGTTGGTCTCGCCATTGTACTTCACGAGGTTGGCTGGTTGCCGAAACCGAGCCAGGAAATGAGCAACACGGATGGCTCTACTAAAAACTCATGGGCCAGGTGGCTCGGGAGAAGGACGGCGGTCCTCCTCACTGTCGTAGCGCCCGCCCCGATGCGGATGGTAGCCCCGGGCGGGCCCCTCACTGTCGTGGCACTGTCATCGGCCGACCACCTCGTGGTCGCCTTGCGCCTCACATCGGTTATCGAGGCGGTCGTGGACCGAGGGGACCCTGTTGATTGTCGGCGCCTGAGCGGGCTCGGGACAAACTGAGGCCTCCCTATCCTGCCGATGCGGTGCCGAGGCGGCTCTATGCCACCGGGAGGCAGAACTCTCGGCCTGCTGCACCGCGACGGTCTCGAGAAGATCCCAGAGCTCGTCGCGAACCCGTTGCCCCTTCGTGGTAGAGGGCTCGGGCATCGCGTGCACTAGCATCGCCGCAGCCGCGACATTCTGGCTAGCGCGATTGAAGATTGGGGGATGATCGCCCCCTTCGTCATCGTTGATGCGGTGGTGGACGTCGCGAGCCCGCCACCAGGCTCCTCCGCCGTCACCACGGCCCAGCTGCTCCTGCTCGAGAGTGTTTCGGAGCTGTTGCAGAAGGAGTCGATCTTGCTTGACCTTGGCCTGAAGCTCACGGAGCTGCTCCAGGTCCGGGCATCGAGGTTGTCCGAGGGCAAGGTTCTTGTTCTGCGCTGCCAGTGGGACAATGCGTGAGGGCGTGGCATCGCCCGTTCCCTGATGAAGCGGAGTACGGTTGCCTGCCCCCTCGTCCTCATCGCTCGTGCTTGGCATCCCAAGTCCGACGTGGAAGCACTCACGAGTGGGATCGTAAGTACCTTCATCGTCAGAGTCGGAGTAGCCAAAGCAATAGTCACTCGTGGCTAGGAAGCGGTGCATGGCTTCAGGGTCGCGAAGCCCGGAGAAATCCACTCCTGCCCACACCTCGTCCTCCTCCGAGGAGTCAGCGTGGGAGTGAGTCGAAGTCGTGGTACCGAAGTCGAGGGTGAAACATTGGTGGTGTCCTGAGGGCTCCGCATGAATGGAAGCGTAGGCATAAGCATAGGAGGCGGTGGCATTTCTCAACACGAAGGGGTACGGAGATGGTGCCATTGCCGGATTCCGCTTCACCAGAGCCGGCTCCTCAGGAAGTGGCGGGGCAGAGCTCGGTGATAGGGCGTTGTCGCACGCCACCGGCGTCTTTCCCTTGTCTAGGCTCAGGCCAGACAGGTCCCCAACCAGGGACCTTATGCCAACAGCTGGGCATGGGATACCGGCGGAGCACGGCATGTCGTCCTGGGTTCGCGTGGTGTCGGCGTGGCCCCGCTCGCGTCGTGCCTGGCGAGCACGACGAGAGCAGCCGCCCGGGCACCGCCTGCGCCTAGGCTGTGGGTGCGTGATGTCGTCGTCGGTAGGTGGGGCTCGGGGTGTGAGGAGTAACATATCATACTCGTGCCCTAGAGACATGAACTCTAGGCTCCCAAACCAAACCACCGTGCCGAGACGCAGTGGTCGTATGGGGTCTGCCATCCGGAACCTGTTGGGATGACGAAGCTGACACGCAGAGGCCCCTACCTAGCGTGCCAACTGTCGGTGTTTTGGACCGACGAGCCCTCACCCAACTAGTAAATTTGTACTGCGTGTTCCTAGTCCTGGATGGTGATGCAAAGAGACACAAGGCTTATACTAGTTCGGGTAATGAGCGCCCTACGTCCAGTTTGAGAGATTGATCTTGTATTCCTTGCATCGAAGTGCTCATAGTAGGGGGTTACAAGCAGGGCGAGAGAGGGAGCTAGTCCCAGGTCTCTACGTGGAGTGGCGTGGAGTGCTTGAGATGTTGATCTCAGACAACGGGGAAGCTCGAGCGTTCGTCTATGTGTTCATGCATGAGTTCGTTGCGTGGGCGTAGGCCTAATCATTTTTCTTCCTCCTCTAGAAACGGCCTTGGTCCCTCCCTTTTATAGTTTGAAGGGGGAATAAGGGTGATACAGGCGCTAGCTACACGGCGTCGTGCGAACGGAGGCAGCATGTCCAAGCCCTATAGCCTATTACTGTGGCGGCGTGGGCGACGGAGTGGTCTCATCCTTGAAGTACTAGGGCGACGCGCCGGTCACATCCGGTCCTGTACGTCGTAGGAGCTCCAGTGTTATCTAGAAGCGGGCGTGGTGGTCGGCGTGCTGGTCACTTTGTGTTGACTGCGCGGGAAGCCGAGGCTTAGTTGGTGCCGAGGCCGAGCCATCGTGGGAGGCTCGGCAGACATGAATCCCGGGGTTGCCGAGACCACGAAGTGGATTGCCGAGGCTTGGAGGGAGTAGTTGGTGTCATACACTGATTCTGAGGCCATGATGACCCGGACTTGACCCCCCATGCCGCGTTGTTTCTAGGGCAGGGGTTAGGTGGCACAGTGGAGTGCAGGCGTTGATCGTGGGCACAGCACCAGAGCACAGTGGCCGATAATCCCCGCCGTGCCCTGTCCAGGACAGTGTGGCGTTGACGTGACTTCCTGTCTCGTCGGCCGCTCCGCAGTGTCGAGCCGTCGTCCGGCTGATATTGCGGGAGTGGTTGGCGCATTAATGGGACGCGACGCGCTGTCGGGGAGACTGGCCGAGGCGGAAGCGATGGGTCGTTGCCGAGCCAGCTTCGAGTGAGACGGAGAATCGACATCTCGTCCGAGGCTTTACGCGTGGGGCCTCGGGCGAGATGGAGAATCGGTTCCCTGTCGAGGCCCCCTACGCGAGGCCTCGCGCGAGGCAGAGACTTGGCAGGCCGCTGAGGCCTCCCGTACGAGGCCAGGAGCGAGGCGGAGAGCCGGTGGGTTCGGACGAGGCCGGGGTTTAACAAATGGCTTATCCTTTGGCTTTGTTTTTTATGGTGTTTAAGTGATTCTTTTCGATATACGCTCGGGGTACCCCGTTTTATGGTACTCGACATCTGGGCATCGCGATCGTCCCCAGGCCATGGCAAAATCGAACTAGAGGAGTGGCGGGCAATGAAATTTTGATGCATTGGCGGCTAAATTTTGTTGTAATGGAAAATCAAACGAAAAAACACGGCCACGCAGGGGTACGTACGTGAGCGCGCGAAATTACTTGAGCGCGGCCGCACGGGGATACATACGTGAGCGCGCGGTTGTGAGCGGGTTAACGGCGTTT
Organism: Miscanthus floridulus; assembly: GCF_019320115.1. NCBI lineage: Eukaryota > Viridiplantae > Streptophyta > Magnoliopsida > Poales > Poaceae > Miscanthus > Miscanthus floridulus. Next base: position 78,754,299 of record NC_089590.1, read on the forward strand.
TCAGCGGCATATCGGGCAAACGAACGGACGCCGTGGCATTAAGAAGACTGCGGCGATTAAAAACAAATCGGCGCTCCTTTGCTTCATCTTGGTCACTGTGCCGAACGCAAATACGCTGGAGACTTAGGAACGGAGGAAGTATAAGCTATTGTCTCGTTCTGATTTTGCTCCTCATCATATTTTAAAATCAGATCGGACATCTTATTCAACTATAAAAACTATTAAATTACATCCTGCTTGGATTAGAAGTGATTTTCAAGGTGGTTTTATCCTTTTTAAAATTTTAGAGAGAAAAAAATCTAGTGAAGAACTAATAAGATCTTTAAATAACAAACATATCTCTAACCTTCTAAAAAATTCAAGAAAAAGTATAGGGATAGATTTAGATAAAATAACCAAAATAAAAGATTGAGAGCTCGTGAAAGTGTCCCTCAAATGTTCTAAAAATTGCATTTAGCTCTTCCTAAAAGGGAAAATGTAAAAGATGAAATTTTGCCGAGAAATTCTAAATAATATATTAAGTTATTAGCACATTCTAAGAAGCTTTTAACAATAAAAAATGAGATGGAGCTAGCATGAATGCATTATGTATAAAAATTTATGATGCTTTCTTGTTGGTTGCATCTCATAATTTTGTCATGGGACGTTATTAGAACACATTTGGACATCAATTAGAATGTTTTAAGAATATGCATCCCATATTTTTAGAATTCTACAATTGGGAGGGGATGGGCCCGTGAGGTGTGCTAGTGTGGTTGGGTGGAGTGGACGTGAGGCTCGACATCAATTCACCGAGGAGAGACCACCATTCGCTCACATCATTTACATGTGCCTAGATGTTGTTGATTTGAGAGGAGGGGAGGTGCCGCCTTCTGCCGTTGTGCCATATTGGAGTGTGGCATCGGTGTGTCACCGAATCAGGAGTGTCAGCTGGTGGCTCATACTTCGCAGAGGGGGACGGGTAAGGGAGGGTGTTAGAGTTTTGTTGTAAGATATGCATTTATTCTTTGAACTCTTGGGCTAGCCTAAGCCTCCACAGTGTTGTGCCTAAGTGATGGCTAAACCAATAGAGATGATTCTGGCACCACTCTCTTAGTTGCAACAAGTGATGCCAACTCTTAATTTGGGTGTTCGGCTAGGATAAAATAAAACATTGTTCATGCTAAAAATACTGTTTATGTTAAAATTTTGTGAAAAAAAAATACTACTCCAAATTTAAAAAACAAGTCGAACTTGCGGACAAGCTAATTATGATGGGAGAAAAACAGGGAGCCGAGCAAGTAGAGCAACCGATGCCAGTTCATTAAATGTTGCTGTTCGTGAGACAGGTGATCTGTGCTGCCTGTTTTTTTTATTTGTTTAATTTTTGGCGGGTCCCATAAGTGATGCTTGGAGTTTGCTACCGCTGTGAGCCTTCAAGAGTGGTGCCAGAAAGATCTGGTGATTTTTGGGCACCGCTATGACGTTGAGGCTACACACATAGTACAAGTTAACAAGCTTATATGGCTTTTTCTATACTTTATTTTTTCAATAACTAAGAGTTAAAACAAAACTAACCGTACCAAATTTGGATACTTAGAAGGACGAACCGAATTAGTGATCAAAATTCTCAGTTCTTGTCTCGGGTATTTTGCTTGTCGGAAAATTAGGCCCACCCCTATATTCTGTTTTCTATCTTTCTTTTAAACTGCATTCTAACTTTATGTGAGCTTTTAGATCGGAACAACTAAACAATTCTATTTACATAACCAAAGAATTCTCATTTCCAAGTAACTAGTATTTTGAAAGCAGCATAGTAGTTACATATTTATCATCTTTCATTCGCTTTCAATGTACATGCCACACTAATAGTCTGAATCTTTTTTTTTTCCAAAAAACAGGTAAGAGAGAATAAATATTCTATACTAAATAGTTATAATTGAAAATTTCATCGTTGTCATAGGAAACAAAAAGGCCATACTTATTTATAAAATATTGAATACTATGTTTTGATAAAAAAAATATAGCCTCATAAGGAAAAAAAACATAGCTTAAACTAAAAGATGTTCTAGGTTCATAATGGAATTGTTCTAGAAAAAAGTTGTTGCATGGAAGCACGATTAAGGTTTTAAATCTCCGACTATAGCAGTAGATAGGTCAAGCTATTAAGTGTTTTTAGAGGCCATCTACTAAATAACGTAGCAAGAGATTTAAAAACATTGAGGATGATGAGGGGACATTTGAAAATGGAAGCAATGAGACAAGAGAGAGAAAAAAAAAGGTAATAAAACAAAAAAAAGAAGTCAAATTTATAACTAAGACTCTCTCTATTTCTAAATTATAGTTTTTTTAGCTTTTCTAGGTACATTGCTTTTGCTATGTATCTAGATACATATGTGTATAAAAATGCCAAAAACGACTTTATAATTTGGATGGAGAGCAGTATTAAAGAGTGAACTGATTCTTTTGTCCTATTTCTTTTACAAGTGCTCTTACTATTCATAATCCATCTTCGTACTGAGTTAGAACAACAGACTGTCTTTATATGAGTTAGAATAATGAGCATCAAACGATGGAGTCAATTCTAGAACACATTCATCGACAATACGGTAGTTCAATTTTAAAAAGTAGAACATACGGCACAATTGTCGAATAAAATCTATGAGATGCAAATCATGATGACTATGCAACGAGGTACGTACTTCCTCTGTTAAAAAAAAGGTACCTGTAGAACAGTGCTCTATTAAAGTATGTTATAAGTTTGACTTAATTAATTTTACATAAAATATTATGGTTCCTGTTCGGCTTACCTTGATAATCCGCACTATTAAGCTTGTTTTTTAGATGGAACAGTGTTTTTCTCTCACAATCAATTCAGTCAGAACTAGTGTTTTTTCAGCCAAGTTTCAGTCAATCCGAACGGTGCCCTATATTTGTCGAACTAAATAGGTACCATTTGCTAGTAGACTGTAGAACTAGATGTCTAGATGGCAGAAGAAAACATGTGAGGTTGTTTGAGTTTAAAACCTGGCCGGGCATCGATCACTGATCTAAACGGTGCTGTGCAGCCTTTGGATGACCCGACGCGGACCCGCCGTCTCCCTAGTCAGTAGTCACAACCAAAAGAAACTCACGAACCGCACGCCACCCGGGACATCGGATCCACGCCCTCCTCTCCCCGCCGCCGGTTCCTCCACCACCTAGATGGCGGCGCCGCCGCCAGAGAAGAGGCCCCCTCGCTCGCTCTTCGAACTCCCCTCTGACTTCTTCGATTCATCCGTCCTCCTCCGGGCTCACCCCTCCACGGCCCCCTTCGCGGTGGAACCGTCCGAACCCTCCCAACCGCCGCCGACTCAGCAGCAGCAGCAACTTTCAGAGGCTGCGGGGTCCAGGTGGACGTGCAACACCTGTGCCGCCGAGTTCGAGTCGCTACAGGAGCAGCGCGAGCACTTCAAATCCGACCTGCACCGGCCTCAACGTATCTATATGTGCCCTTTCTCTTCACTTGACTACTTCTGAAGTCTGATTGATTTTTTGGAATGTATGTACTTTACCGTATTGATTGATACAGTCTTAAGGGCTCCGCGTAACTTTTTCTTTAGCAGCCAGCGCTGATCATAGCTGGAATTATTTAGAAGATGGAATGCTCAATTATCAAATGTTTGCATGTAGGTAGAATACTTGAGTCCCTTGATTACTTATTGGAGAATGGAGAGAAACAATTTATGGAGGCTTATTACTAATTGAGTCTCTTATGTTGATCAGCATCATATAGATACGCCTTGGAAGAGCTTAATCATGTCCCAAAAACTGAACATAACTCGTTGCCATTGTACTGAAGCTCCTAAACCATACATTCAAGCACCTGAACATAACTCGTTGTCAGATTAGAGATTAGAATTGTTGCATTGGACTGTACTGTGCTGCTGGAAGATTATATGCATTTTTTCTAGTTGCCAGTTTTTACATACTTAGAAAATAACCGGTTATATTCTTGCATAGAGCTTTGGATGAAAATGAGTAACTGTTCTCTTGTTTTATTTCCATATGGTCCAATTTGGTTCTCTGCAAAATATCCTTCATAATGTACCAAGTATATCATACTTATGTCTCATCTCATTGATCCTCTTGCATCTTTTTTTGGCATTCTATTAGGTTAAGTTGAGCATTGCTGGTAAAACTATTATAACGGAAGAGGACCTAGACAAAGCAGATTCTGATTCTCTGTTTGATGATTTGGAGATATCTAGTGTCTCTGGTTCAGAGGACGAACAAGAAAATGGACCTGCATCAGAACGTGTACTCTCAGTTAAAGGCAAGGAAGAATTCAGGAAGAAACTCTACTTTCGCCGTGCATCGGGTGACACGATTTCTATCTATAGATGCATGCTGTTGAAAGAACACGAAGAACCATTAATTGATTGTAAGTCTGGTCAGATGGAAAATGCATCTTGTGTACCGGAGGAGGAGATGATAAATAGGGTGAAGCGTTTGACTTGTGAACCTCGTGACGTGTCACATTTGAGAATTGTTATACTAACAAGCGGTGGACATTTTGCTGGGTGCGTTTTTGATGGAAATTCCATTGTAGCTCATAAAACATTCCATAGGTAACAACATTGCCAGTTTCAACTTTTACGCATAAGAACTTGTGAGGCATATTGCATTATTACTCGATATCCTTGGAATCTCAGGTGACAGCAGCGTTCTATTATGTGCTAGCAGTACTGCAACCAGTAAAAATGAGTCTTTTGAGTGCTGCAGAAAGCTTCTACTTTCCTGTGTTCAATGTAAATATAGCTGCGAATCTTGCTATCAACAGAAATGACTTCCTACTTCCTCTTTTGTGTTCCGTAACATATTTCCTTTGCTGATGGGCATAGTTTTAACTTTGCGGCTGGCTAGATTGACTGCTTTGTTGCCTGTACCTTTTACTGGCAATACTTTGTTTCCATGTTAGTGACAAATTGTTCTTATTTGCCCATGTATTTCTTTAGGTATGTCGTAAGAGCAAAGGCTGGGAAGAGGCAATCTGGAAAAGATGCTACTGGAAAAGTTGCACACTCAGCAGGCTCTTCTCTACGGCGCTATAATGAAGCAGCACTCAAAAAGGTGTTGAATTTGGTGCTTGTTGACTTTCATGTGCTCATTAAAAGTAAATGTCCCATTGGCTTATTTTTTTAGGTGTCTTTCGTTTTTGTTTGTCTTATTGCAGGAAGTTCAAGAATTAATTGTTTCATGGAAGTCATTACTTTGAGACATGTGTTTGTGCCTTCATTTATGCTCCATCGAAGAACCGCCAGATGCTCTTCGATGGGGAGAAGACTCAGGTCAGTAATTCAGTCTTGTGATATTCGTCCAGTTCCATTGACTGTCCATCGTCCCACCTTGAAGGAAGCTAAGCGGGTATATTGTAACCTAACACAACTCTACTATGAGATGGAATGTTCAACCACAGATGAAACCTTACCTGATGCTGGAAGTGTGAAAAATATTGAACAAAGTCAAGGAAAAAAGAAGGAAGTGGCCGCAGACCCTGAGGAATCTATTTCGGACTTGTCTGCCAGTTTGGAATTGTTGAATAAGAATGAAGCAGCAACCATACCATCATCTAAGAACGAAATAACACCTCTTCATGAGGCAGCAAAGTTTGGCAATGCTCAGCTGACTCTGGAGTTACTTGAGCAGGGTTTGGATCCTTGCATAAAAGATGCAAGAGGAAAGACACCTTATTCGCTGGCTTCAGATAAGGAAGTTAGAAATACATTCAGAAGATTTATGGCGCTCAACCTCGACAAATGGGATTGGCATGCCGCAGATGTACCTAGTGCACTAACAAAAGAAATGGAAGAATCACAAGCTGCGAAACAAGTGTGTTTTTTGTGCCCTCGTTTCGTGAATTTATAAGTTTTCCATTGTAAAATTCATTAAGTAAATGCACCGAACATGGTTGTGTATGTTACTATAGGCAGACAAGGATGCCAAAAGGAAAGCACGTGCAAAGGAATTGAAGAAATTAAAAAAAGCAAGAGAAAAGGAAGAGAAGGAAAAGGAGAAGGCTAAGGTTAGTACTGAATTCAGAATTACAAATGCATCTGGTTGTATAAATCCAATTTATCCTTGTTGCTCATGAATGATGTACATAGTTTAATGGTGTTTAGTGTCACTGGTTGCCCAAAAAAATGTGGTGCTTAGTTCACTAATCCACATTTTTCTTTATTTATTGGTTAGCGAAGTGCAAGCACTACTGCTTACTAGTTATTAAATTGCCTTTCAATGACTTCTATTTACCTTCTTATTTATGCCATTTTGTACTATTGAACTGTAGGCTGAAGCATCACAATCACAAGCTGATGTTAAAGGCACTTCAAGCGGCCAAATGGCCAACAGAACTGCATCTGTGCCAGGCCTTAAACCAAAGCATCAGACGCCACAGCAAATACTTATAGCAAAGGAGGTATGTGTTCTAAAGAGGAACGATTTCACGCCTGGCAAATTGCTGAGTAGTAGTTTCCAACTACACACATGTCACATGATTATAAATTTATTCGTTGCTGAACTTTTTAATCAGGAGGAACGACAGAGAAAACAAGCTGAAGAAAGAGAGAAGAGAGCAGCTGCAGCAGAGAGAAGACTTGCAGCTCTCGCTGCCCAATCTGCCGGAGCCGGCGCGTCAGGTGCAGCAGCAACAAATTGCTCCGCACAGAGGGCAGTACCAGATGACAATTCGTGTTCGTGCTGTTTCGCTTCCTTGTCTGGCAAGGTGCCATTCCACCGATACAACTACAAATATTGCAGCACTACCTGTATGCATCTTCATTCAGAAATGCTGCAAGATGATTAAGAAAACCACATGACGTGATTCATGATTTTGATGCTATTTTATCTCATAAGCAATAACAGGCCTTGACGTGATTCATGGTTTGATGCTATTTTACCCCATATAATCAATAACAGGCATCTTCTGAACTTTAAAGGTTCGAGAATACATACATTTTATTCGTGTTAATACTTTTGCTTCATATTGGAACACATTCTATTGAGCCAAGCGGAATCGCTATTCCACGTACATCTGGATTGCTGAGTTGTCCTACTAGCCTCCCTTTGCTGCCTCTGACTTTGCGTACTTGTGGCTGGAATCCACCGAGGACGCTTGCATGGCAAACTGGCAACAGGCCCGTGAGCCTTTTAATGCTGAATGCCAACCTCCGGATAGTCAGCCAGGAGGCCATCGGCTCCTCTCGAATCTCGGCCTCTTATGCACACAGTGTATCACGGTAACATCTATTATGAGGGCATGCATGAAGCTCAACTTTCTGAAGATCTCACGACCAGCGCGGTAGGAGCAGATCACAGCCAATGGATTCCATATCTCGTGACTTGGCCATTGGCTTCTTCCTTTGGAGCAAAAAGGCATGGCCAGCAGCGATCCATCTCCTCCCCATCGACCAACCACTTGGACAGCAATGGCCTGCCCTTGCCCCCGGCCTTCTCCTACGTATGCACGGTGGCGCCGGCCGGTGCACGTGAAAGCACCGGTCATGTTGACATACTGCCTGCGAGCGAGCATATATTGGCGCCGCCGCACATAACATAACTCGATCGGCGCTTGTGCTCGCACCTCGATCATCACTTAGCTGCAGAAATGGCAGCCGATCCTTCGTCCTCTTCCACGGGCCAGCAGCAAACGGCGGACATCCGCGCGGCCGCGCCCGAGGACTCGAGGCAGATGGCAATGAGCGGGCCGCTCAACGTCCGGGGCGACCGGAAGGCCGCCGCCGATGCAGAGGGCCTTCAGCAGGCAGGTCTCTCTCGGCAGCGGCGTGACAGTGCTGGGCATGGACAGAGGGGGGAGGAACGGTGGCGGAAGGGGCCAGCGCGCCCTCCCCCGCAGTGGTAGGAGCCTCGGGGTGCTCAACCATAGCGGCGGCCTGGGCCAGGCCGGCGGCGACGGCGCCGCGCGCAGGGGTGGTGACTTCAGCATGTTCCGGACCAAGTCGACGCTGAGCAAGCAGAACTCGCTGCTGCCAACGAGGATCAGGGAGTCCGACCTAGATCTGCCGACGCACGTCGAGGATCAGTCCGCCGGCAGGCCGGTGGAGGATCCGCTCAACAAGAGCGTCCCCGCCGGCCGCTACTTCGCCGCGCTCCGCGGCCCTGAGCTCGACGAAGTCCGCGTAAGTATTCTCTTTCTTCGTTCTTAGCATTCGTGTCACGATGTATCCTGTATCTGTATGCATGCACGTCTGACTGACACTTGAATGAAACGTGGACATGGTTTCTCTAGGACTACGAGGACATCCTGTTGCCCAAGGACGAGGTGTGGCCGTTCCTCCTGCGGTTCCCGATCGGCTGCTTCGGTGTGTGCCTGGGCCTCGGCAGCCAGGCCATCCTGTGGGGCGCGCTGGCGGCGAGCCCGGCGATGCGCTTCCTGCACGTCACGCCCATGATCAACGTCGCGCTATGGCTGCTGGCGGTCGCCGTGCTCGTCGCGACGTCCGTCACCTACGTGCTCAAGTGCGTCTTCTACTTCGAGGCCATCCGCCGCGAGTACTTCCACCCGGTCCGCGTCAACTTCTTCTTCGCGCCGTGGATCGCGGCCATGTTCGTCACCATCGGCCTGCCCCGCGCCTACGCTCCCGAGCGGCTGCACCCGGCCGTGTGGTGCGCCTTCGTCCTGCCGCTCTTCGCGCTGGAGCTCAAGATATACGGGCAGTGGCTGTCCGGCGGCAAGCGGCGGCTGTGCAAGGTGGCCAACCCGTCGTCCCATCCTCTCGGTGGTGGGCAACTTCGTCGGGGCCATACTGGCGGCGAGGGTCGGGTGGGCGGAGGCCGGCAAGCTCCTGTGGGCCATCGGGGTCGCGCACTACATCGTCGTGTTCGTCACGCTGTACCAGCGGCTGCCCACCAACGAGGCGCTACCCATGGAGCTGCACCCGGTGTACTCCATGTTCATCGCCACGCCGTCGGCCGCCAGCCTCGCCTGGGCCGCGATCTACGGCAGCTTCGACGCCGTGGCACGCACCTTCTTCTTCATGGCCATCTTCCTGTACCTGTCCCTCGTCGTGCGCATCAACTTCTTCCGGGGGTTCGGGTGAGTCGTCCTAGCTAGCTCTTCCCGTTCGACTTCTCGATCGTCGGCGCGGCCGACCAAACTGACCGCTACCTGTGTGGACGCGTATGTGTCACCGCATGCAGGTTCTCCCTCGCGTGGTGGTCGTACACGTTCCCCATGACCACGGCGTCGCTGGCCACCGTCAAGTACGCCGAGGCTGTGCCGTGCTTCGCGAGCAGGGCCCTCGCGCTGAGCCTCTCCCTCATGTCGTCGACCATGGTGTCACTGCTGCTCGTGTCGACGCTCCTGCACGCGCTCGTCTGGCGATCGCTCTTCCCCAACGACCTGGCCATCGCCATCACCAAGGACCGGCAGAACGGCGCGGTGAAGCCGAATGGCAGGGGGAAGAGGGCCAGCAAGAGGGTGCACGACATCAAGCGATGGGCCAAGCAGGCGCCCCTCTCCCTCGTGTCCTCCATCACCAAGAGCCACTCGGCGGACAAGGAGGAAGAGGAGAGAACAGACTAGGAATGGTTAAACGACGCTCACGTTACCAGGACTTGGGGTCATACAGATGGATTAGGATATTATTATATACACTAGCCAGAAGAAATGTATTTTTCTGTAAGTATAGGAAGAACATAATAATAAGTGATGCGATACATCTCTTACTTTATTTCTTATTAATGGATCTAGGCCGGTTCCGCATAAGAAATGGCCACCTAGATCCACAGAAAACTGTAAGCCAAATCAGGATTCATAACATGACAGTAGTTTTATTTCTTTACAAAAATCTGAAAAATCCTCAAACCACGCTGCTAGTTTTATTCATCAAGATACATAGGACTATCAAGCTCGCTTACTAATACCTACTGATCAAAACAAAATCATCATCGTCAAGAACACGTGCCTCTTTCTGTCCCACAAAGTTTCCCCGTCCAATAGCTTCAACAATCCGGATAAACTCAATCCTCTTCTCAAGAGGAAGAGGAACATACGGCAATCTGAAAACAGGCCTTGCCACCCCAAGCTGAGCCAGAGCAGTGTTGAGTGCGATGGGATTCGGCTGGCAGAATAACCATTTCATCAGAGGCAGCAGCTTCTCATTTAGCAATGCATTCCCCCCTTCATACATGAGACTACGCATGAGACCAGGAACAAGGTTGCTTGCTACAGAAATAACTCCAGTGGCACCATATTTCCACCTAGAATCATGGCATTCATCATCATTACCACTCCATATTGTTATACCTTTGTCAGTGTAGCACTTGACCCTCTCATGTCCGACACATTCTTTCACTCCTGCCAGGTTTGAATAACCTGAAAGTGCATCAATAACTTGAGGAGGAATATCCTGGCCACTCCTGGATGGCACATTGTAAATGATGGTTGGACCCATCGGCAGAACAGCCTCGAAATGAGAGATCAATCCTTCAGTTGAGGTCTTCCCATAGTAAGGATTGATGTGGAGAGCTGCATGCATGCCAACAGCAAATCCCTGCTCTGTTGCGTGAACAGCCTCTCTGGTAGAATTACTTCCTGTGTTGCCTATCACTTTAATTCTAGTGCCAAAGCAATTAACAGTATGCCCGATAAGCATAATGTGTTCATCCCAGCTCATTAGGTGACCCTCTCCTGTCGTTCCACCAACTATTACACCTTCAGAACCACCCTCTATCTGCATGTTTATCAAAGAATCATATGATTCAAGATCGAATCTTCCATCTGGCAAATAAGGGGTTTTCACTGCAGTGATTAGTCTGAGACTTGTGATATCACCAGTTGATGTCCTGCACCATAGAATCAAAGATAGAGGAAATACCTCAGGAAGTAGATAACAAGTATTATAGCTCACAGATACTGGTACGCAAACAGTATGACTCATGTTACAGTCAAGTTATACTCCCTACGTTCCAAAGTGTAAGTTGTTTTGTTTTTTCTAGATACAGTGATTTTTGCATTGCACCTAGATATACATTATGTCCAGAGTTCTAGATACATAGTAAAAACTATGTATCTAGAACAGGTAAAACGACTTACAATCTGAAATGGGGGGAGTAACATCAAACTGAATTGCAGTCACCAGAGGTTGTATGATCCCACTTTGCTCCAATCCGTAAACAAGTGAACTCAGATTACAATAGAAGCACCACATTATCGAGCATATAGATATTACTCCCTCCATCCCAGAAATGAGTTGGTTCTGAGGGTGATCGTTTTCAAAAAGCAGTTCGTTTCCACTGCATGTGCCTCAGATTAGACGAGTTTGCCCTCGTCTCTTCGTTACCAGTGCGGGCATTAACTACAGGATGGAGTGCGGCCATTAACTAGAGGATGGCTTCGTATACGTACAGCAGTACTATGGCCTCTTCGTATACTACTCCCATCGCCAGTTCGTTCGAGTACAAATCAGCCGGCTAGCCTCTTCGTCGACTTGCTTCCCATCACCTGACTCCAAGACGCCGAAGGACATGGAGATGGAGCTCGCGCCGGACTTCATGTCGCCGGAGTCGATCGCGCCGGAAGAAATGTCGCCGGAGTCGATCGTGCCGGAAGAGATGTCGCCGGAGTCCATCGCACCGGAAGAGATGTCACCGTACTCTACTTGCGCTCGCTGCGGCACGGCCCACGACTGCGACGACGTTGATGGCGACACTATACTTGTGCCTAAGCACGTTGTGAAGAAGTTGGACGAGCTCTGATCTGGAAGAAGCAAGATGCAAAGAAACAACAGTAGATACTAGTCGGTAGTCTCATTCATTCATTCAAGTTAACATGGCTCTCCTAAAAGCTCCAGAAGCCAAAATACGCGGGCGAGCATGCAGTTTTAGCAAAAATACGCGGGCGAACGCGGCAATACGAGCCTGCAGCGCCATGCAAAATTCATGAGCTTTTCAAAAAAATAGCGCACCTGAGAAGAATCGAACCGTGTCCCTCCAGCCTCAGGAGGCTGCACGCCTACCACTCCAGCTACGAATGTTTGTTGTATGGGTGATGCCCGCAACCGTATTTAATAAGGGTAGACAGGGAAAAATACACCCTAATTAATCACTCCTTGGTATCCTAAATCATGCCCAAAACGAATTTTTTTGTGGGAAGGAGGGGGTATGATATATTGAGTTCACATTTAGCATTTTTGGCTAGACTCTTCCTGTTAGAAGTTGCCACTTGCAGAGACAAGGGGTGATAAGCCATAATCGGGTTAATTTTGCAGGATTGGCTTCATGAAAAACAAGAACATTTTCTGCTTCTCAATTAAGTAAATGTTTCTCCATGCAAGAGTTAAACTTATCATCATTCACCAAGTATGTCTGCATTATGTAAGATCAAAATGGGCAATGGCATGACTTTGAAGTCTCATTGAAATAAGAACTATACCTATCTTGAAGATAACAAACTCAATGAATCAATTGCAAAACAGCAAAAGAGGTCTTTATATCATGGTATGGATAAGCTGACTTCATGTTCCAATTGGCAAATGGTGGCTGTTGATGAATTACTTTTTTATGACATTTTAAGGTTTCGACAATATAAGTTCAGAATAGAAGGGCAAACATAGCCATAGAACATCTAGTACAGACTGAATTTATTATTTTAAAATTGATATACACAGCACTTTTTACTCATAATAGTTAACAGCACACCCAGTGGATCGAGCTAAAAGTGCTAGAAAGTATGATTCAGATAAATTTATTAATTAAGGAACAAAAAAATGCCAGCACTCGCTTTGACTTAAACAAGTTACCAATTTTTCACTTCAGTGCTTCGCATTGGAAGATAGTCATCTAGACTGGTTGCTGCCACTGGAAACTTCCCTCTGCCAGTCCTGCTCCTGCACATGTTAGATAGTTGTGTTGGAAGTACAGACAATGTATGCAGAATAAGTTATCTAGACACTCAAGGGCAATCTTTCCCAAAAAAAAACAAAGAAGGTTATTATATCTTCAGTAGTACAGAGAGACCAAAGAAGAAATCAGGCAAGTTGTGCACTCCCTTTGGTTGCAAAAACCGTCAAACCGCTTAAACTTTTACCACAATGATATTTAAATAATTAGACAGGAAACACGAAAAGATAGCAAGTAGACTTCTGAATGTAATGCTTAATATTGTAATTTAATGGATTTTGGGAAAATTTGTTGTCAAAGTTCAAAGTTGTGTTTGGAGACAATGTTGTATAAGTCCAGAATAACTGTATTTGTGACAAGAGGGTTTAAATTGCAGTTCAATGCACAAGAACTATGTCCACAAAGAAAAACATCATCCAGAATTAAAAAAAAAATGACCTGCTAGGACTGGTAAAGTCTTCTAGTAAACAGGTTGCCATTCTAGCACTGCCTGCAGCTCGTTAATCTTAATTGGGTGTCCATGTTTCATTTCATATGATACAATACCGCCTTTTCTTTTTCCTACAGAAGTTTTCCCCATCAGACATCATTCCATATGTCTGTTCCTAACTGAAGTAAGATCACATTCACATTGTTCATCCCTTGGTCTCCAATTCACCACCATCCAAATCCTGCTAAGCGGCATCTGATGATCTACGTTCTGTGAAGCTAATTTATATTGTGTACATCAATGGGGAAAATTGTGGATTACAAACAAACAAACAAACCGACAGATTTCTTTTATTTTTTTTTTTCCTCTTTTTTGCGAGGACAGTTTTTGAGGATATGGAATTATATGGACTATACGATTTTGCAATTGCATGAGTCAGCGGGCGGACTAATAAGCAAGCAAATGAAGAATGAGATTGGCGCTTCAACTGACTGCAACTCCCCATATATATGAACGGAGCAAACGGCAGAAATCTAAAGACTTCAGAGATACCAAACCTATGCCGGGAGACCGCCGCGGGACGACGCAGTGACAGCCGCGGCGCCAACCCCAAGCCCATCGCGGGAGCCTCCTGGCACCCGAGACGGAAGCCCAGGTTAGCCGTCGGCAGCGCCATGTTTCTCCGGTTAACCAAAAAAAGAATTGCGAGGCAGGCAAGGGTTTCACGGGAGTGAAGTGACCTGTTGACGCTGACGCTGGTGCGACTCGGCTTTAGACGGTTGACGACACGATAAAGCTGACTGTTCAGCCCAGCCCGACGCAGTGCAGTGTGGGAAAACCTTGGAGCCCGTTGTACACGGCCCCTGCTGCATTGGATTGGACCGCCCAGGCCCAACCAAGCTGAACGGAACAGGCCTACTAACATCTAAACCTCATTATCCAAAGAAAAAGTGAAACCTGATTTTTTTCTGAGAAATTATGACCTAGGGAATGCAGAGCTGTGTGAGTATGACCTAGGAAGCTAGGGTTTGGTGACTCCACCGACGTTTTTGCTTCGACTGGCAAAGACTGCCCTCGCTCGCCCTCTCTGTCTCCCTCCCGCTCGGGATGACCAAGGGATTGCCCCTGCGTAGTTACCCGACCTTGGTGAGGGGTGACTTAGGGTTTGGGAGTTGTGGGTGTCGAGGTTGGTGTGAAGCCATGGCGGATGCATCGTGGATGAGATCGACAGATGGTGATGTGGATGTTAAAGGACTTCTTAGGACCCTGCGTCTAAGTTATGCGGAGAAGGAGGGAGTTGATGGGGCAGGCTCCCTCGAGGAGCGCCACCAGGAGCAACAATGAGTTATTTAAGCTAGAATTGTTGTGGTTTGGGCAATGCTGCTACGATTAAGGAGCTTCACAAGTTGTTGAAGAATTTTGCCCCTATCATGCCATGTCCTAGAAACACATATTCAAAGTGCGTGGTTGAAGGTCTCAAAGCACACTAGGCTATGATAATTCTTTCCCTATAAGCAGTATTGGCCGTAGTGGTGGTATTGGTATTTTCTAGAATAATAATATCTGAGTCTAGATTCTACCTTACTCAGTATTGGTATTGGTATCGTGTAAGTGCATCTAGCCCTTTAGTGGGTTTTGGTGAATTGAATGACAACACAATTAAAGGTCTAATTAGTTTGCTAAGTGTTGAACAGGAAATTGAGTCTATCACATATACTTGTGGGTTATGTATTAACAAGTATATACAAGGTTCAACTAGTAGGCAAACTTGATGATATACCATAGTATGTTAAAGTGAATGCCTAAACTGTGTATTGTTGTATTGGAAGTTTATGGAAGCAGTCTAGTTCAAGCAAAAGACAACAATGCAAATAGAATCAATGAAATGACTTCTATGTTGTAGGGATATCATAGCATCATGTGAAAGCAAATATACTTGGTAAATGACAATGTATAGTAGATATAAGTCGGTCTCTATATTGGTTTGCTTACATGGATGAATATATGAAAGATCAATTGGAATATCAAGCCAAAATGAGAAGGGAATAAAGAATCGTGAATTAGCTTGACCATATTGATGTTGATCCATGTATGTCTCTATGCGAGACTAAACTGAAGCTTGATTGATCTCAACATACTTGATAAATGACAATGTATAGTGGATATAAGTCGGATCTCTACATTGGTGTGCTTACATAGATGAATATATGAAAGATCAATTGGAATGTCAAGCCAAAATGAGAAGGAAATAAGGAATCGTGAATTAGCTTGACCATATTGATGTTGATCCATGTATGTCTCTATGTGAGACAAACTGAAGCTTGATTGATCTCAACATTCATATCTAGAAAAATATTCAAGCAAGGTTCAAAATATTGAAGAAATATTTTTCAATGGATGCTTAATATAATGTGACTTAAGTATGGCTTGATAGGGTGAAGATAGCAAGGAAAGGGCTTCGAGGTACTAAGCGAAGGTGTAGGGCAAGCGACCTGAGGTACCATGACTGAGGTGAAGAAGAGAGTACTTGCATTGAGTCGAGGTACTAATCAAGCTATGAGGAGTCATATTATGTTGAGGATCAAATAATTAGTGGAAGTGACTTGAAGCCATGAAGGTGAACTCATATGTATAAATGGTTCAAGTCACATAATCAAGGTATAATGAGAATGAGGAAAACATATTCGATAATAGAAGTTTTCAATTACCAAATGAAGTGGCAACCAGCTCAAAGGTATTTACATTCTTTTATGCTTTGAATTTGAGTTTAGAAAAAACCGTACTATAAAGAGAGATTCTAGTACAGTTGGTCAACTGTGCAACCAGATGCTCAAAACTACAAATCTATATCCTCTTACCTAGCCAAAGCAGCCAGCCAAAAATCTCTAGATTCTACCCGTTTTGGCTAGGACGGTAGTGCCGCCCATAAACGACTATTGGGACCCAAGATGTATAAATACCATTTGGGCCAGCCCATAACGAAGATCCTTCTTCTCCAACAGCTTAGTTCAAAACTGAATAGACCAAAGCTCACCTCTCTCTCTCCTTCATTGTTGCTCCTTCATCCCTCAAATAAATCATTGATTCCCACCATTAAAACTTGAGAGAAAAGGCAGTAAAACTTGATTGAAGAGAAGATCCACTGATTCCCAAAGTCTAAGAGCATTTGGTTCATGTTTGGCCAGCAATTCTAGGGTTTGTTACTCTTGGAGCTTGCTTCTAGCCAGCTAGGCATCGCCCTTGTGCTTGCCACCTCATGTGGCAGCCTTGGGAGGTTTGTAACTTCATCCTGCAGCTAAGAAATTACTCCTCACTTTAAGAGTTCATTCTCTTGATTTGAGAACGAGGGCAAGGCAAGCCTTGGTGGCAAGCCAATCCTTTTGTGGATGCCTCAACAACAGTGGACTTAGATAAGCCTTGGTGGCGAGCTGAACTATGAGATAAATTTTGTGTCTCGCATGCTTCACTTTGTATTCTTGCTGGTTCAGCTCTTTGCTAGCTGATTGTTAGGGTTAGGTAGCTCGATCCTCTCTTGTGTGAGATTTCTGTGGTATCTAGTCTTTGAACTGGATTTTGTTTTTCTGTTGCAGGATTGAGCAGCTAAGAGGGTCAGGTTACTATCTATGAAATCTCAACGCTGTCTACTTTATTTTTGAAGAGCGGCAGTGCCGTCCTCTGTTCTAATAGAGTTTCGAGTTGAATTTTTATAGGCCTATTCACCCCCCTCTAGGCCTCCTAAACAATATCAAGGTCCTTTCAATTGGTATCAGAGCCAGGCTCTCAATTTTGGGCATAACTGCCTTGAGAGAACGATGTTGACAAGTAAGGAGGTATCTGTAGAACTTTTACTTTTAGATGGCTCAAATTATACATCTTGGTCTGCTAGTGTGCTTGATGTTTTTAGGACCATGGGTCCTCAAATAGAGTAGATTGTAGATGTGAGCATTTTACCTCCTCATGATGATTTGATCTACCTATCTAGAGAGGAAGTGAAATGCTTACAACTCAATGCTCAAGCTGCTAATGTCTTATTTAGTGCTTTGAGTGAAGATGTACTTGATGTTGTCGTATTAGGAGATGGTAAACCACTTGGTGATGCTCATATCATTTGGACCACGCTCGAGAAAATGTATGGCAACTCTAAATATGAAGAGAGCAACATCTCATTGGAAAACCCACTTGAGAAATGCTCAACTTCATCGACAAATGATGAGCCTCAAGTGATTCTCTCAAAAGGCCTATTTGATCATGCTACATCCACTTCCTTGCCAACATATGACTTATTGGATGATAATGAAATAGTTGGTGAGAACAATATTCTTACATGTGGTACTTCTACTTTCTTTAGTTCTTGTGAGACTAACATTTTGAAGGAAGAAGAAGCTTGTGATCGGTGGAAGTCAAATGATGAATCCACCTTACCAAGAAGCTCAACTCTCTATACCACTTTCACATATCGGTCTCATGGCAAAGAAAGAGAAGAAAGTGGCAAGTGAGAGTGAGAGTGAGAGTGAGAGTGACAGCGACAGTGGTAGTGATGATGATGAGATCAATCAACACCTTGCACGTCTAAGCAAGAAAGACAAGTTGATAGTGATTAAGTTCATAGAGAAGATTCAAGAGCAAGAGAAGATCTCTACAAGCGAGAAGAGCTTCTCGTTGAAAAGATCAAATGCTTGGAGAAGTTGACCAAAAAGCATGAAAAGCTTAAGTGCTCTCATGCTAGCTTGGTTCCAAAGGTATGAAAACTTATCAATTGAGCAAACTCATACTATTAACTCTCTATCTTGTGTTGCTCAATTAGAAGATCAGAATTATATGCTTAAAGACAAGTTAGAAAGGCTTACTAGCAAAAATGAGACTTCGCAAGAAAGTCATGATGGACTTTTATGCTCTTATGAGAAGCTTATGGAGTCTCATCTTATGCTAGAAGTTGCTCATGAGGTTGTGGTAACAACACTAAAATCATACCAACCTCACACTCACAAATGCACATATACACAAGTTTTATCTATTTTATCATGTGCTAACAAGTGTTGCTCTCAAGCAAGCCAACCTTCCAGTTGAGCATATAATTGTAGAAACTTATGATGATTCCATTGCAAAAGAAAATGAGCAGCTCAAGGAAGAAGTTGAAATGCTAAAAAGGGACTTGATTCAATGGAAGGGCAAGTGCAATGCTCAACCTTCTCAAGATAACCATAAAGACATGGTGAAGAAGCTTGAGAAGGAATCAACCGATGCATGCATCAAGCCTTATCAAAAGGGTTACAAGTCCAACAATGGCAAAGTGAAAGAGATACTTAAAGAAGTGCAATCTATCCTAGAATACAGTAGTTCAGCCAGCTGCATAGACTACGGCAATGCCGCACCCTAAGGGCGGTAGTGCCGCACCTGGACAGAACAGGAAAGTTCCCAAGGCCATCAAGGTGCAACGTCAATCAAAGAAGACTCTCATCACTTGCTTCAAGTGCAAGAAAGACGGTCACCATATCAGAGATTGCCCCTTGAAGAAAGAAGAGAAGGGCATGAGCAAGATCCAAGAGAAGAAGAAGATGGCTCATGTCAAGTTCTCCAACATGGGACACAATGCTTCTATGTGTTCCAACAAGGTCAATGATCAAGCCACACTTCCAAAGAACAAGACAAGAAGAAGCAAGAGGAAGTGTTATGGTTGTCATGAGAAGGGACATGAAATTGGCTCATGTCCTAATAAGAAAAGTGAAGGCTTGTCATCATCAACAAAGAGGTTCATTAGCAAGGTAGTAAGCAAAGTGCAAGAAGAGAAGGCTAGAAAGAACAAGAACTGCCTATGCTACACTTGCAAAGAAAAGGGACATTTAAGTAAGGATTGTCCCATGGGTAACACTTCTAAGCTCAACTTGTCAATTGATTTAAATATGCTTAGAAGACCCAAAAATGACACTTATGCTAGAAAGGTGATTGGTTCACCATGTGTTAGCACACAGGCCATTTGGGTGCCTAAGTCTCTTGTGACTAACCATAATGGACCCAACATAATTTGGATACCAAATTGTGCTTAGTAAGTATTGTAGGTACTTGAAGGTGATATAAAGCTTCGGGGTGCTTGAGCAAGTTGATTGAAAATATTCACTCAAGCTATCAATCAATTTACATTGCATATTCTTATATGGTTGACCCAAAGATGAATCAATGGAAATACTTCAAACTTCATATTCGCCTTGGTAACTAGTACCTAACCCTTGCTAGCTAGCCACTTGACATGCGTAGTCTCTAATAGTTCACAAATATATGTGTGTTTGTGAATTATTAAGAGTGGCTAGAGCACTTCAAGTCTAAGTGAATCATTTGCCATATGATGCTTTTAATGGCTCTCTAGTAGAGCAAGATCTTATTCATGTTGTAGGTAATGAGAAACCACCTTGTGGGACAATCAAGAAAATAGCCATTGGTGATATAAGACCACAAGAAGTACATGCTACAAAAGTGGAAGCTCTTCAAGTTGCTGCTGTACCAAATTCCGCTGATAACTCTAATGCAGAGGTGCAGCACACCCCTGCTGCAAATCAGCAGGGCGGCAGTGCCGCACCCAAGGATGGCAGTGCCGTCCCTCCTACATAATAGCAGCTGACTCCACTCTAGTTCATGGACAAATCTACAACCTTCATATGTGCAAGATGAATATTAAAAGACCACCTCATCCATTACAATCAAGAAGGGTGGTAACATCTAAATCTCAAGTGCAATTTATTTGAAACTAAACTCCTTTGTGTCTTGTGTAGCCACTTAGGATAATAGAAGCACTTGAGGATATTCATTGGTTGCTTGTCATAGAATAGAAATATGATCAAAATTGAATTGATCATCCACATCAAGCAACATAGGTGACTTGACTTTCCTTTGTGGACTTCAAACCAAGAAAAATAAGATGAAGCAAGTTTATGTTCGTGCACATTATAAGTTGGTTTGATGGATTTGGAATCTTGGTACACATTAGAGGATGCAAGTAGATTTCAAAATGGCCAAAAATAAAGAATCAAGCTCAAGTCAAGTAAAGAGACTTATTACTCACAAGTCAAGAACTTCCTACTTGATGAAATCTTGTCATATGTTAGATTGTCAAATTCTCATTCTCATCTTATGGGCATCTACATGCTATAATGGTTGTGAGTATCTCTTGGCATAGTTCAAATTGATTACACTATTGTTGCCATGACCTAGACATAGAGTGAAAATCTCAAGTTCTTAAATGAATAAAGTGCTATGTGAGAAATTCAAATACTTAGAGCACTTATAAAATGAGACTTTAATCTATGGCTAGAGTTGTGAGACTAATCTTTCTCTCTAAGTGATTTATGTAGTCTTACTAAATGAGAATGTGTTTCTCAAATAGAGTGTGCTATTATATGAAGGCTATCAATCCAAAACCATGTGATGTATTTTCTCTCTAGCTAATTTGGATTAGATTTATCTATGTTAGCCACTCACCATAATATGGCTTAAATCTGCCCTTTGGACTTAAATGACCAACCATGCATATTTACATTTCCATTCCACTCAAAAGAATGTGCATGAGACATCAAGGGAGATTTAGTCCATGTTATGAGGTTTCTCCATTTTGGTAACCCACTTGTCATCCACATATAAATGGCTACTAAATGGAAAACTAGTGCTTGTGTTACTAATGTCGTCTTGTGATTGAGCTTATTCATAGAAAATCAATAAGAAGATGTTGTGCTAATTTAATTCACAAGCTTAAAGGTTATTCTTCACCTAAAGAAAGATGTTGCTGCTAAAGACCATTTAGATCAAAAGTTTCAGTTTCACTTGAATCAAGTTTGAGGTTGATTTGAATAAGCTATACAAGAAGAATTCACAAGATTACGAGTGTTGATGAGATGACTGAATGGATATAATATCTTGTATGTATTCTCAACTAAAATCACCTCAAAGATTGGACAGAAAAAGAAGAAGAATCATCGATCATCAAACATGTCTAGAAAATTGCAAATCTGAGTTGACTGCCTTCAAGCATGGATTTGGAGATTCAAATACTGATAAATTGACCTGAAACTTTGTGAGCATGCTATACACATCTAGTACTTGCTGCTGTACAATTGGTATGAAGATTGGTTTTGAAGAAAATCAGTTTTGAGTTGGTTTCTGTCACCTTCAATAGTGCAGTTTCAGATTTAAGCACTTTTGGTAGAAAACTATTTTCACAGACCAAATGGAGTTCAAATGAGCTAAATTTTTTAGAGAAGTTAGAGGACTCATAGATGAAGATCTCTACCAAATTTCATGCATATTGGGCTAGTGGTCTGAGAGATATGGATTTCTTTTTCCTTTCTAAGGATGATAGAATCTGAAAACTGACTGAATGGAATTGGATTACATTGTGGCAACAAGATTGAGTTAGCTCTCAAGTTGGTCATAAAGAATCAATAAATATGAGAAATATAAATTTGGTCTAAAGGAGTTTCAATGAAAAAAAGAACTCACACAAGGGTCCAAATAAGTTGCAATCAGAGTACAAGCAGTAGCAAGTGATTGCAATTAGTTGGAACAAGAAGTAATCAGCTGAGACTATTGAATTGCAAGCAGTTTCAAGGAGTTCAAATCAGTTGAAGTATAGTGCAAGTCACTCCCTTGACCTCATATTGTTAATGTGCTTAAGTGAACTTTGTGTACTCTTGTATGCACAAATTTAGGGGGAGCTTAGCCTATATCTTGTGGGATTATTGGTTTCTTTCAAGTGTTTGATGTGTAGTCCCACACATGAAAAAAGGAGGATGGGATAGTTCCTTTGGATTCTCTAGGTGTTTCACAATTATTCTAGGAGGTCTCGGTCTTTATAAACTAAGTGCTCCTGGTTTAAATGTTGAATGTCCCAATCCTTTAAATAGACATAGATTTGGATGAGATGGAGAAAATAATTAAAGAGTGGGCTTTCATTGTTATTTTTCCTCTCTAAGTGCTCATCAAGTGTCTATGATCCATCCCATTAATATCCCAGGATCTTATCAATAAAAAGTGGTAACTCCTAGTTCATAACTTGCAAATTTCATGAATTTTACTTTTGCTCTCTGTGTGAGTTGCTTTAGGTAAAGAAAGAACTAGGAAACTAATGTGGATCTTGGATGATCACAAAATCTCTAATTCACCACATTTCATCAAGAGAGAACTATAGCCATCCAAATCATTGAAGTCTCACCTATGATGGTCATATCAATGAAAATTTATGTGGTGATCTATCTACCTTGGTGGTGGTATGTTTCCTTGGCATAATTTTAATTGTTGTAAATTTATCATGTCCTTTACCAAGATATAGGATAAACTTCCCTCGACTCTTAAACCGATTCTAGTGCATTTCACAAGTAATTCAAGCACTTGATGCACATATTAAGGGGGAGCCCATCCTATGCCTTGTGTCTTTTAAGACTAACCTTTTCTTCTAGTGAATTTGTGTAGTCTCTTACTGAGAATGAGTCTCTCATGAGTATGCTACATTGACTCAATCCAAATTGGTTATCTCTCATATTTATTTGGATTGTATTTTTATCTCTTAAGTAGCTACTCTCCATAATATAGCTTAAATTCTCTTGTTTGGACTTAATTGACCAAAAGTACCTATGTTCTTGCCTTCCACATGTATATGTATGCACTATCAAAAAAAGGGAATTTAGTCTATGTTATAAGGTTTTGCAATTAGTT
Source organism: Miscanthus floridulus (assembly GCF_019320115.1). NCBI lineage: Eukaryota > Viridiplantae > Streptophyta > Magnoliopsida > Poales > Poaceae > Miscanthus > Miscanthus floridulus. The sequence goes on from NC_089590.1 coordinate 78,777,304, forward strand.
CCAAAATAATCACTAGTTATGAAATTCTCTTGTGCAATTTAATGCTATCTCTTGTCTTTATGAGCATTTCCTAGGTGACATTATGAGATATGGGCATTCATTCTAATTGGCATCAACTAGTGAAGATCCTTTCAATAGAACAACACTCACACTTGTTGATCTTTGGGATTTCTCTTGGTTGGGCTGGATAGCTCTCGAAACAAGCTTTCCAGAAAGTCTAAGATCACTAAAAACGGAGTTCGGAGTAAAGAGATATGATGTTTTTCCGTGAGGTGACCTGTGTTGTTTCTGAGAGCTACGGCAATGCCGCGCATAAGGGTGGCGGTGCCGCACCTATACAGGTCTCGATGGCTAATTTTTGAACTCCAATGGCTAGTTTTGGTTTTGGGTGTATATATACTCATCCCACGACCCTTGGTCTAGCTGTTGATGACCAAAATATTACAAAGCCTTATGAAGACTCTCAATTGGTGTCAAAATTATGAAGATCATATTTTAATTGGTATTGATTGATAATCTTTAACTTGGTATATCAAGAAATATGTCTTCAGCTGATATCTCAATATGACAACAAGAGCTAGCAATAGACTTTCAATTGATATCAAGCACAAGTTTATAATATCTCCATGAAGATGATGATGATGAGAGATAGGCACAAATAAAATTATCTTACATAAAGAAGTACTAGTCCCATCAAAGCATTAAATCCAAGTATTGAAATCATCTTCATGGTGGAGATTATGAGGCTTAGAACAAAGGTATATAGCTCCATGAACTCATGTATTACCTTTGTGCATCTAGGCCTTTACATGCTAGTGTGTGTATGTGTATACAATTTTTGAGTCACACCATAAGTTTGTTCTTGTAGTGGCGATTAGAGAATTCTTTAGATATTTGGTTGATACCTCTTGTGGTGATGACATGAGTTTGTCTCATGTTATGCTGTCATCTAAGTGAGGTATGAGCCAAATATGCTAACCTCTCAAGAATCTTGATCTAAAAGTTGCATACTTTGTTTGGTAGAAAATAGGTGAGAAATCCCATATGTTAAACTTTTACCTACTCTTGCCCTCCCTTGTCGATCATCATTTCTTCCTTTTGGTGGAGAGATCCTTTTTGAAAATTAATGTAAAAGGAGGAGAAATATTGAGAGAGAATGTAAGGGGAGAGAGATTGATATAAGGATGGAAAGGGGTAAAGGAGAGGCATACATATAAGGTTAAAAAAATTTATGGTGTGTGCAATGATAGTTTAAATTGATGCTCTTGAAAAGGACCATTTATGCTGGTGTGTGGCATTCATGCCTTAAGTGATGCTTGTTTTCTCCTGTGTTGGTCAGGCAGGTGCGGTAGTGCCGCTCTCTGGTGCGGTAGTACCGCCCTCTGCTGGTTAGCAATCTTTGAGTACATGAACTGTCATGAGCATCACGGTTATCATGTTACACCTTGCACCCCATGGATGCTAAGATATAGGGGAGTTCACACACTTCATCTTAAATATGTGTATTTGGCATTTGAGGCTAAAATTTGAATTCCTTCAATGCACATATTTAGGGGGAGTTTACTATATAATAGGATTCAAAATCTTAATGTTTACCAATCTCTTGTAAGCTTTAGTTGTGTTATCATCAATCATCCAAAAAGGAGAGAGATTGTAAGTGCATCTAGCCCTTTAGTGGATTTTAGGTGAATTGAAATGACAACATAATTAAAGGTCTAATTAGTTTGCTAAGTGTTGAACAGGAAATTGAGTCTATCGCATATACTTGTGGGTTGTGTATTAACAAGTATATACAAGGTTCAACTAGTAGGCAAACTTGATAATATGCCACATTATATTAAAGTGAATGCCAAACCGTGTATTGTTGTATTAGAAATTTATGGAAAGCAGTCTAGTTCAAGCAAAAGACAACTAATGCAAATAGGAATCAATGAAATGGATTCTATGTTGTGGGATATCATAGCATCATGTGAAAGCAAACATACTTGGTAAATGACAATGTATAGTGGATATAAGTCGGTCTCTATATTGGTTTGCTTACATGGATGGAATATATAAAAGATCAATTGGAATGTCAAGCCAAAATGAGAAGGGAATAAGGAATCATGAATTAGCTTGACCATATTGATATTGATCCATGTATGTCTCTATGTGAGACAAACTAAAGCTTGATTGATCTCAACATACTTTGTAAATGACAATGTATAGTGGATATAAGTCGGTCTCTACATTGGTGTGCTTACATGGATGAATATATGAAAGATCAATTGGAGTGTCAAGCCAAAATAAGAAGGAAATATGGAATCATGAATTAGCTTGACCATATTGATGTTGATCCATGTATGTCTCTATGTGAGACAAACTGAAGCTTGATTGATCTCAACATTCATATCTAGAAAAATATTCAAGCAAGGTTCAAAATATTGAAGAAATATTTTTCAATAGATGCTTAATATAATGTGACTTAAGTATAGCTTGATAGGGTGAAGATAGCAAGGAAAGGGCTTTGAGGTACTAAGTGAAGGTGAAGGGCAAGCGATGGCTTGGCGACTGAGGTACCATGGCTAAGGTGAAGAAGAGAGTACTTGTATTGAGTCGAAGTACTAATCAAGCTATGAGGAGTCATATTGTGTTAAGGATCAAATCATTAGTGGAAATGACTTGAAGCCATGAAGGTGAACTCATATATATGGAAATGGTTCAAGTCACATAATCAATGTATAATGAGAATGAGGAAAACATATTCGATAATAGAAGTTTTCAATTGCCAAATGAAGTGGCAACCAGCTCAAAGGCATTTATATTCTTTTATGCTTTGAATTTGAGTTTAGGAAAAAGCCATACTATAAAGAGGGATTCTAGTACAGTTGGTCAACTATATAACCAGATGCTCAAAACTATAGATCTATATCCTCTTACCTAGCCTAAAGCAGATAGCCAAAAATTCTCAGATTCTACCTGTTTTGGCTAGGGCGGCAGTGCCACCCATAAACGACCGTTGGGACCCAAGATGTATAAATACCATTTGGGCCAGCCCACAATGAAGATCCTTCTTCTCCAATGGTTTAGTTCAAAACTGAATAGACCAAAGCTCACATCTCTCTCCTCCATTGTTGCTCCTTCATCCCTCAAGCAAATCCTTGATTCCCACCATCAAAACTTGAGAGAAAAGGCAGCAAAACTCGATTGGAGAGAAGACCCACTGATTCTCAAAGTCTAAGAGCATTTGGTTCACATTTGGCTGGCGGTTCTAGGGTTTAGTTACTCTTGGAGCTTGCTTCCTAGCCAGCTAGGCATCGCCCTTATGCTTGCCTAACTTGTGTGGCAGCCTTAGAAGGTTTATAACCTCATCCTGCAGCTAAGAAATTACCCCTCACTTCAAGAGTTCATTTTCTTGATTTGAGAACGATGGCAAGGCAAGCCTTGGTGGCAAGCTAATCCTTTTGTGGATGCCTCAACAACGTGGACTTAGGCAAGCCTTGGTGGCGAGCTGAACCACGGGATAAATTTTGTGTCTCAGCGTGCTTCACTTTGTATTCTTGCTGGTTCAGCTCTTTGCTAGCTGATTGTTAGGGTTAGGTAGCTCGATCCTCTCTTGTGTGAGATTTCTATGGTATCCAGTCTTTGAATTAGATTTTATCTTTCTGTTGCAGGATTGAGCAGCTAAGAGGGTCATGTTACTATCTAGTAAAATCTCAACGCTGTCTACTTTATTTTTGAAGAGCAGCAGTGACGCCCTATAAGGCCAGTAGTGCCGCCCTCTGTTCTAATAGAGTTTTGAGTTGAATTTTTATAGGTCCTATTCACCCCCCTCTAGGCCTTCCTAGGCGACATCAAGATCCTTTCATATCGATTGTGTGATTACTGAGGAGGGGAGGGATCCATGGAGACTCTTGTGTTTATGGCGAAGCATAGGTAGCGGAACTGGCACAAGACATGTGACATGCTTAAGTTCATTAAGTCAGTCATCCCCGTTGTCAGGGATGTGTATCTATGACTTCAATGAAGTTTTACTTCACTTGGAACATGTTGGCAGTTCAGGAGATGAGCTATGGTCAGCTAGCAGGGTTTCTGGGAGATGGTCTTGATGTGTGTGGCATGTACGACCTTGGGTATGAAGTTCGGAGTTGGACTTTTGAGAAGAAGGTCAGTCGAGGGAAGTTTTGTCAAGTCCACCTAGACAAAGCTCTTGCAACGACAGATGGTATACGTGAATTCCTCAAGCAAAAGTTGAACACTTGACTGTGGCTGCATCCGATCAAGAACCCATCCTTTTAAGGTGGGTGCATGGGAGGGGCCACAAGGCAGGAGGTGAAGGAAGGCAGTTTAAATATGAAGTGGTGCAGGGAAACCCATGCAGAGTTTCTACGACTTATCTAGCAAGCTTGGCATTGAGACGGGAAGGCATGAATTGTGAGGGAGGTAGAGAAAAGCTAGCATCTATGGCTGCTAGCCTTAGTGCTTGGGGTCTACAATCCTTTGGGCATGTCCAGCAAGAACTAAAGGTGCTAAAAGATAAGCTCGATCAACTGCAGTCTGATCCATAACATATGGAGCCAAGCTATGAGGAGATTAAGGCCACGAAGAGAGTTGTTGAACTTAATCAACATGAGGAAATCATGTGGAGACAGTATTCTCGCATTATGTTGTTATCGACGAGGGACCGGAATACACACCCTTTTTCCACCTATGTCCGAGCTAGAGGAAACACCAGGAATAAGATTAAGAAATTTAAAAAAGTGAATGGGGAATTCACTCAAGATATACAGGAGATTGGGTGCCTGGTCTCCGAGTTTTATAGTGAGTTGTATTCTTTGGAAGCAATGGAGGAGTTGGGGTGATAAGACCGGCACCAAAGGAGAAGCAGGGCGCTGGGCATGTTGGAGTTCTTTTAGTCATATTCATCAGATCGGGTTAGGGTTAGGATGTCGGTGGGGTGACTAGCGGCGCGGTGAACCTTGTACTACGAGCCCCGACCCCCCACCTTTCCTTTATAGTGCTGTGCGATGGGGGCCCACCAACCATGTAGGGTTGGGCGCCCCCGATCAGGGTGCGAGAACAAGGCCCAAAGGCTGTTGGGCCTAATGGCATGGGAGATCAATCCAACATTCTCCCCCTTGATCTCTCATCACTTTCTTCGTTCTTTAATTCTTACTCAAAACTTTCGATTCATATTTTTCTTGCTTCCATCCTATTTCATCATAGATTAGTGCATAGAACTATCCCATCATCACAGCAATTAGTGCCATTAGACTAACAACCACAATACACTTCTCCGTTTTGAAATATAAACTTTCTTTGGGCCCTTTGTATGTTCGGGAATCATAGGCTTTCCCTTAAACCCATGCCAGCTACGTGTTCTCTAAACACGTTGGGTGGTAAGCCCTTTGTGAGTGGATCCACGAGCATTTTCTCTGTAATTATATGCTCAAGATTTATTATATGATCCTGAACTTTATCTTTCACAACATAGTACTTTATGTCAATGTGTTTGGCAGCACCACTTGACCTATTGTCGTGAGCGTACTGTACCGCTGAATTGTTATCACAATACAATCTCAGTGGTTCATTTATATCATCAATCACTTTCAATCCAGGTATGAATTTCTTTAGCCAATTCACCTGCCCCTGTTGCCTCATAGCATGCTATAAACTTGGCATACATTGTCGAGGATGTAGTCACGGTTTGTTGGAGCTTTTCCACGATATAGCCTCTCCTACGAGAGTAAATACATATCCTAACAGTGGATTTTTCTTCATCTCCCGCATAATCAGAATCTGAATACCCCTCTATCTGCAGGGAATCAGATCTTCTATACGTAAGCATGAGGCATTTCGTACCCTGCAAATAATGCAGGACTTTCTTCACTAATTTCTAATCTTCAATTCCTAGATTCTTTTGATATCTACCAAGTAACCTCGGTAATAAAAGCTAAGTCAGGGCGTGTACACACTTGAGCATATTGTAAACTTCCAACAGCTGAAGCATACTGGTACCGCTTTCATTCGGTCAATTTTCATATTAGGTTCTTGGGACACTGATGTTCCCCTAAATCTATCGCCCTTGACTATAGGAGCAGGTGAAGGACTGCATGCATAGCATACTAAATTTCTTTAGGATCCTTTTCTATGTATGCCTTTTGCGATAATCCTAGAACCCCTTTTCTCCATGTCTTGGATGAATCTCTATTCCCAAAACGAACGAGGCCTCACCTGAGATCTTTCATATCAAAGTTTGAGAACAAGAATTTCTTCGTTTCTATTAGTAGATTAATATCACTACTAGCAAGCAAGATATCATCCACATACAAAATTAGGAATATGTACTTTCCATTCTTGAACTTTGCATAAACACAATTGTCCTCAACATTTTCTTCAAACCCAAAACCTTTTATCGTTCTATCAAACTTTAAATACCACTGTCTTAAAGCTTGCTTCAATCCGTAGATTGATTTCTTCAGGCGGCATCTCATATTTTTCTTTCCTTTTACGACAAAACCTTTTGGTTGTGCCATATAAACATTTTCTTCCAAATCCCCATTTAGGAAAGCCGTCTTTATATTCATTTGATGTAACTTCAAATCATAGTGGGCTATAAGTGCTATTATAATTCTGAAGGAATCTTTACATGAGACTAGAGAAAACATCTCATTGTAATCAATCCCTTCTCTTTGCGTGAAGCCTTTCGCCACAAGTCACGCTTTAAATCTTTCTATATTCCTTGGGAGTCATATTTCGTTTTAGTAGACCCATTTATAGCCTACTGTTTTAGCTCCTTTAGGAATATTTTCTAAGTCCCAAACTTTATTGGTACTCATTGATTTCAATTCATCTTCCTATGGCCTTAAGCCACTTTGATGAGTGGTAGCTTCTCATGGCTTCTTCAAATGAGGATGGGATCATCCCCCATCTGACATTCTTCTGTTTCATAAACTTCATAGTCATCAGTAATAGCTTGATCTTCTTATTCTTTGAGACCTTCTAGGAGCCTTCCAGCACTTGTTCCACATTGGCTGTTGTTGTTCTTCCTCATGTGCAACATTTGGTTCTATAGGTTCCTCAAGGATAGGTTCCTCAAGGACAGGTTCCTCATGTTCATTCATTGTCGCCACGGGAGAACTTGCAACATGTGTTGGCACTACAGTGTCCTGCACTATCGATGCAACTAGCAGCAGGTAGCGTGAAGAATGGTTCTTCAACCATCGAAGTGGATACATGTACCCGCTTCTCCTGTAGGCTGATTTCTCGTGCTACCATGCTCCCCCTGATCATGTTATCCTCCAAAAACGCAACGTGTCTTGTTTCTATAATCTTCGTATGTCTATCAGGACAATAGAAGTGATATCCTTTCGATCTTTCTGGATAGCCAATAAAATGGCAGCTGACTGTCTTAGAGTCTAACTTTCCTATGTTTGGGTTAAACACTTTTGCCTCAGCTGGATAGCCCTACACACGCAAATGGTTAAGTGAGGGTTCCCTTCCTATCCATAATTCATACGGTGTTTTAGGCACCGATTTACTTGGTACTCGATTAAGTATGTGAATGGCGGTTTTCAGTGTCTCCATCCATAAACTAATCGGTAATGTGGAGTAACTCATCATGCTTCTTATCATATCTATTAAGGTACGGTTACATCTTTCAGCCACTCCATTCTGCTGAGGCTCCCCCGGTGTGGAGTACTGAGCAACTATGCTATTTTTCTATAGGAAATCTTGCAAATGGTCCAGGAATTTGGCCATATGGGGTATGTCGCCCATAGTACTCTCCACCTCAGTTTGATCGTACTATCTTGATTTTCTTATTGTGCTGATTTTCAACTTCAACTTTAAATATTTTGAATTTATCCAATGCTTCTGATCTTTCTTTAATTGGATAAATATTGCCATAATGAGAGTAGTCGTCTGTGAATGTTATAAACGAGTCATAACCATCCACACTTTTCATAGGAAAAGGACCACATATGTTTGTGTGGATTATTTCTAAAATTCTTGTGCTTCATTTGGCATCTTTCTTAATTTTCTTGACATACTTTCCTTTGATGCAATCAATACATTGTTCTAAATCTGAAAATTCTAAGTGCGGGAGAATTGATTCCTTAACCAATCGTTCCATTCTCCCCCTCGAAATATGGCACAAGCGATAATGCCATAATTTCGAAGAGACAGTATCAATTCTCTTCCGCTTCTTAGTTACATCCGCAAATGGGGAATCATTCATATTCTCATCGCATATATTGTTCGCATTCTTAGCAAGAGATAATAAATAAAGCTTGTCTTGTCGGAAGGCAAGACCAACACATTTATTATTAACCAGTATCTTACACTTGTCATCACCAAAATGGCAATCGATTCCATCATCATCAAGTTTTGAAACACTTATCAAATTTCTACGCAAAGAGGGAACATAAATTACTTCTTTAAGTCTAAGTACAAAACCATTATTAATTCTAAAGAAAAAACTCCAATGGCTTCAACATTGGCTTGCACTCCATTTACAACTTTAATCGTTCTTTCTCCTCTTTGCAAGGTTCTCGTCCCACTTAACTCCTGTAAGGAATTTGCAACATGAGTAGTTGCTCCTGAATCAACCCACCAAGTGGATTTATCATAACATAAATACAGGGATTTATCTACAAATATAATAAATTCATCACCTTTCTTTAGCAGAGATTTCAGGAAGTCTAGACAATCCCTCTTGTAGTGTCTCTTCTTGAAGCAGTGCTTGCACTGATCTTTTTCAGCTCCACCATACTGCTGATTCTCAGAATTCTGGGGTTTCTTTCCCTGTGAACTGGAGGAAGAGGACTTATCCCACTTAGGTTTCCCTTGTGGTTTAGAATTCTTACCATTAAAGTTCTTTCTTTTGTTATCCTTCACAAAATGAGCAGATTCACCTTGTGAGGACTTTATTCTCTCCTCTTTTGAGCACACATTGAGATGAGTCTTTCTATGCCCCATCTTTCAGGCTGCATATTGTAATTCACAATAAAGGTGTCATATTCTTTTGACAAAGAAGCAAAAATCAAATGAATCAGGAAATCCTCCTCCTTCAAATTCATTTCTTTTAGCTTAGATGCCATAGTGTTCATCTTCAAAATGTGCTCTCTTATGCTACCACCAGTGAATTTCTCATTCACAAGCTTCTTAATCAGTGAACTTGCTGTGGCCTTAGTAGACCCAGTAAACTGACTCTTGATTTTCTCAAGATATTATTTGATAGTAGCACATTCAGGGATTGAGCCCCTTATCTGTTCTTCTATGGTGGCTTTGGCTACCAACAGGCACTTGTGGTTGGAGAGAGTTCATTGTCTATGTTCAAGGTCATATTTCATTCTTATTTCAGTATGATCACGCTTTCGAGCAGCGAAATCAGCGTTAGATTCATTTTCACCTCTCACCAGGTCCTCTGGCTCAGTAGGACACGATGAGGTGATGGCAAAATTGACCTCTCCCAATGCAAGTTTCAATTCATACTTCTTTCGCCACACACGGTGATTGGTCCCATTGAGTGTCGGGATGTTGACAATGTTCACAATGCATTTGCCTCCTGAAATCACACCAGAGTAAGTAAGAAACATTTATACATAAAATTTTATGCTTTTAACTCAACGTTGGTCAAATTAAAACTTATAATTCATCCATGCAAAATATTTTACATCACCATTGGATAGAAGTAAAATTAATGCACAATTTCTCATGGATCAAAAATTATAATATTGTTATTAACAACGTTGGTCAGAAAATAACAATATCATAATCGCATCAAAATTATCAGAAATTCATTTCTCTCAAAATTAAATTATCCCGTTAGTTCAAATTTAATCAAAGAGAACAATAATTATCATGCACAGCGGAAACATTAATAATCTTTTCATATTATTATTTTCTAGAAGCACTAAAATTTATTGTTTTCTGAGCAAATTATCGTTGGATAAAATTTGCACAGAAAAATTGTATCAAAATCATTCAAATTCATCAAAATTATGCATTAAAATTGCTCCTGAAAAATAACAAAATTTTTCTTCTTTTATTTCAGCCCAGCGCGGCCCAAGATGGCAAAAGCCAGCTCGGCCCAGTCCTCCACGCGCGCTCGCGCCCGCCTGGGCCGGCGAGTTGGCCCATCCAATCTCGAGCGTCCGTCTTGATCCGACGGCCAGGCGTCCGTTTCGGCCGGATCAAAAACGTCACCGTGGCCGGTGGCCTGGAAACCCTAGCGCATTCGCGCCAGCTCTCTCTCTCTCTCTCTCTTCTTCTTCGCCGCACTCTCTCTTCTCTCTTCAGCGCAGCGCAGCCACAACGGAGAGCGAGCGCGACGAGCGAGCGGGCGGTGGAGCGAGCCTCGGCGCCGTCGCCGGCCCCCTCGCCGGCACGTGTGCTCCCCAACGGGTGAGCACGCCACTGTCGAGCGGCCTGGCCGCGGCGCTTCCTTGGCCGAGCCCGGCGAGCCAGCGCCCCCGGCTCGGCTTCTTCTCCCGCGCCGGCGAAGGTTCATCCGACGCACCTTAACCCTAACCCCACTTTCCCCTTTCTAATTTGAGTTGTTCTTTTCGGGTTCATCCGAATGGAAAACTAGGGTTAGGGTTCGTTCTTGCCGATTCGGTTTTCTGTGCTTTCGATTTCTTTCTTTTTCGTTCATCCGAATGAGAAACTGGGGTTAGGGTTAGGGTTCCGACCCTTCTTTTCTTTCTTCTTCCCCTTCTCCCCTCTTTCGGATTTGGGTCTAGGGTTTTTTCTTATCCGAAAGGATTTAGGTCTAGGGTTCTTGTTTCTATTTTCTTTTTTCGATCTGGTTTCTTCTCGGAACCTAGCTCCGGTACCATTGTTGGAGTTCTTTTAGTCATATTCATCAGATCGGGTTAGGGTTAGGATGTCGGTGGGGTGACTGGCGGCGCGGTGAACCTCGTACTGCGAGCTCCGGCCCTCACCTTTTCTTTATAGCGCTGTGCGACGGGGGCCCACCAACCATGTAGGGTTGGGCGCCCCCGATCAGGGCGCGAGAACCAGGCCCAAAGTCCGTTGGGCCTAATGGCGTGGGAGATCAATCCAACAGGGCAGGGCCATGTCCCTTGCTAGATCCCGCCTCTAGCAGTGGACGAAGATCAACGTCGACACTTCTATCTCCAAGAATCTGCATACTGGTTCGGCAACTGTTGTTGCGTGGGATGGGAATGAAGCTTTTCTTGGGGTCATCGGCATTGGTAGAGCGATGGAGCCAGAATTAATGGAGGCAGTGGCTTGCCGGGAAGCGCTGGCATTGGGCAGCGATCTGGGCATACAAAGGCTTTAGGGCCTTGTTTAGATTATAAATTTTTGTAATTTGAACACTGTAGCACATTTCGTTTGTATTTGACAAACTTTGTCCGATCATGGACTAATTAGGCTCAAAAGATTCGTCTCGTGATTTACAACTAAACTGTGCAATTAGTTTTTTTTATCTATATTTAATGCTCTATGCATACGTCCAAAAATTGATGTGATAAAAAGAGAGTGAAAAAACTTAGAATTTGGAGGTGATCTAAACAAGGCCTAGGTTGCTTCGGAGAACCACATCAAGAGCATTGGAGGAGCAAGTATGAGTCCTCGTGGCCAGATTATTCAGGAGATCAAGGCACGATCACTGGAGTTTGTCTCGGTGAAGTCTGTTCGCGAGTCATAAGTCCACAGGGATGCTAACAGTCTAGCAAGGAGTAGTCTAGCAAGGAGTAGTATCTACGAGTCTACTGATAGATTTGTTTGGTTTATGAACCCGCCAGAAAAATTCCTACTCTCTCGAGGATTGTAGAGTCTAAAAAATCTAAACACTTCCTAAGCTACCTATCGGTGTTTTGGAACTGGGGGTCCCTCAACCAACGAGTGAATTTGTGCTGCGTGCCCCTAATCCCGGATGGTGATGCAAAGAGACACAAGGTTTATACTGGTTCGGGCAATCGAGGCCCTACGTCCAGTCTGAGAGATCGATCTTGTATTCCTTGCACCTGAGTGCTCATAGTAGGGGTTACAAGCTAGGTGAGAGAGGGAGCTAGCCCCAGGTCTTGGCGAGGGTGGTGCGGGCTGCTTGAGACGTTGTTCCCAAGCAGCGTGGAAGCGTGTGGTTCTATTGGGGCGTTCATCTTCTTGTTCTCCCTTCCTCTCTCTAGAAATGGCCCCAGCTACCTCCTTTTATAGCCACAAGGAGGAAGCCAGAAGTACATGAGAAGGCTACTATTTGCTAACGTATTCCGCTCCCTGGAGCAGCATGGCGTCGTGGGAGTTCCCGTCGATGTCTAGTCGGTATGGTCTTCAAGGCTGGCGACATGCTGCGCTCCTGTACTTTTGTTGACTTGGTGAAGTGCCAAGGTCTGGTGGCTGCTGTAGTAGGCTGTGCCGAGACCTGCCGTGCTGAGGCCGAGACCCACTGTGCTGAGGCCTGCTGTGCCGAGGCCTTAGCAGGTGGCAATGTGGGGTCTGGGCGGCCATCGTCGTAGTTGATTTAGGTGGAACAGTGCAGAACGTGCGTCTACAGGATACGGTACCCTGTATTGTCAGTAAGGGATGGTAAAAAGGTGATTTGACCGTTGTCCTATCGCTCCTGTCGCGGCGTACTGCCGATCGTGGCTTACGTAGTGGGGGCAGCTGGGCGCATTAATTGGATGCGATAGCCTGCCAGAGCAACTTTTGAGGCGGAGGCGACGAGGTTGCGGGACGAGCCCAGCCTCAGGCGAGGCAGAGCATGACCAGTTCGCCCGAGGCCCTACCGGGAGTCTCAGGCGAGGCGGAACTCGGTTAGTTCGTCCGAGGCCTATCAGGGGTCTCGAGCGAGGCGGAGCGGTCGGTTCGCTGGTCCCGAGGTCACAGGAACCCGGTTCTGACTCCCCACGTCGTGTTCATCCTTGGTGCAGGAGTTTAGGCAGCACAGTAGCCGGTAACCCCTGCACAGTCCCGTCGTGGATGGCAGGGTGCTGACATGACGGACGTCTGGTCTGCCACTTCGCTGTACTGTGTCGTCGTGTGGTTTGTCGGAGTGGTTGAGCGCCTTGATGGGACGTGATGTCCAGCCAGAGTAGTCTAGTCAAGGCGGTGGTCGCAGGGCTGGTGGCGAGCCGGTCTCGTGCGAGTCGGAGAATCGCAGACCTCGGCGAGGGGGCCTCGGCGAGGGGGCCTCGGGCGAATCGGAGATCTTGGCTGAGACCCCGTTTGCCTTACTGGTTTTTGTTTAGGGTCTGAGCAGTTTTTTGGTTTCTGCTTAGGGTACCCCTTTTTATGGTATCCGACAGTAGCCCCCGAGCCTTGGGGGGAGTGGAGGCACTCCCCCTAAGGTTCTGACGAGAATTGGCTCTTGATAGTTCCTGTCGGGATGGTGTTTTGTACTTGAGGTTTTGGTGGGTGCGCGCGAGCGCACCCGCCGGGTGTAGCCCCCGAGGCCCTGGAGGAGTGATTTCACTTCTCCAGGGGCTTTTTTCTCTTTCGAGTGAGGGGTTTACATTGTGTTTGCCGGGCCCGTGGGTGCGAGTTCGGATCGCAGGGCCTCGACGATGCTGCGGGAAGAGCCCCTTAGCCTCTGCCTGGAGCGAGAGGGCCATCAGGGGTTCCCCCGGCTTTTTTGTACGACCCTCGTGCTTCCTTTTCGCTCGGAAGGAGGGGTGGAAGATGCCATGCTACCCTCGGTGGGCGCGAGCGACGACATTTCCGGTGAGCTGTTATCGGGTAAGTCCGAGTGGAGGCCCGTACCCCGTTCGCTGGGGGTCGGCTAGCGGTCCGGGGACGCGCTCCAAGAGTACCGGAGGGTTTCTCTAGTGGGTGCCGAGGCCGTTCGCTGGGCCTCGGTGGCTCGGTGCCTCCCTACGGTGGGATCCCTGAGACCCCGTTTGCCTTACTGGTTTTTGTTTAGGGTCTGAGCAGTTTTTTGGTTTCTGCTTAGGGTACCCTTTTTATGGTATCCGACACTACCCTCGGTTCATCGTGAATCCCTCTCTCGTCATACAGTCAACTCAAAGAGTACGACTGCGTTCATTGCAGCTCCAAGCCTCCACGGTGCAGCCAATCAGGCCTTAAATATGATATCACAAGGCCTATGGACATTGATCGTATGAATCCGTTAGTTTGACTATTGTCCGACACTATAGACCCAGAGCAGTTAGAAGCTCTGGCGTGCCAGGAAGGGCTGTGGTGTGCTTCTGACCTTGGCCTTCAACGTTCAAACTAAGTAATTGCACCAATCTTCAGTCTGTTCGGTTGGCTGGTTATCGTTGCTGGTTCGTGAAGAAGTAGTGCTAACTGGTTTGTGTGAGAGAAAAATACTGTTTCAGCTGGAAATTTATGATCGTTTATGACAAGCCACGGCCAAACGAACAGGTTGCTCGTTGAAATATCGATGGACCTGGTACCTTATGGTCAAAAGTCATTAGGGACATCAAAATGACTATGGTAATCATACCTCAGCGGAGATTGTTCACAAGGGTCGCAACTCTAATGGGGATGCACGCTCTTTGGCAAGAAGCTGTGTTTAGGAGTCACTAGGTAGACAAATTTAGTTTTTAAGGGAGTCTTTTGGCATCTGTAACTCTTTCTGTATGAACAATGAATAAACGAAGGAGTGTTTTCTTAAAAAAAGTCAATTTGTTTTATGGAGAAAAAGGAGTACTACGTGCTGCGGAACGATTTTTCACATGGCAAATCTAATAAATATTTAATAATATGAATATATTGCTTATAAAATTTGATGAGCTATAGCCTATAGTTCGAGATGAGAATATGATCACGATTTTCACGAAAGGGAGACAAGGGCATTTTGGTAACCCCAGGTTCCTGAAAACTCCAGATACACCCGTACCCAGATTGGGAACCGAAGGCCTGAAACCACGCGCAAATCCACGCCCATCACTCCATCAGTACACCTGTTTGTACACCCGTTTCACAGAACACCGGGAAATCAGTGCAACCCCATTCCCCCACCCATCGGGCACGTCCACAGCGAGAGCAGGACTACCACTCACCGGTCCACGGTGCACGGGTTCCACTGACAGGCGCTCGCGCGGTTTTGTTTCAAGGTAGAAATTGCATTTCCCGCTGTGCGCGTCGGGCGGCAAACACTGGCCTGCGCCCGCACCGCCCACTCCATCCAACGGCCCCGATGCGCTCAGCGCTCCACCCGCGGACCGCGATCCGTGGCCTCGCCTCTCCAGCCAATCAGGATGCAGAACTCCCGTCCCGCCGGATCGCTCCCTTCGCCGCCTATAAATGCGGGCGACCCGGTCCCGGCGAATCTATCCATTCACAGCTCCCGCTCCGAAATCTATCCATTCACGTACCTGCAGTTTCTAGAGCCCACTTTGCCTAGCACGATCCCACCGGTCACGATGCCTGCCCTCGCCAAGCCCGCCTCCCGCCCCGCCAAGACCGCCACGGCGCCGAAGCCGAAGCCCGCCGCCGCCAAGCCGAAGGTGGCCGCCGCCGGTGCATCCCACCCGCCCTACTTCGAGGTGAGCGTCGTCGATCTGCGTTCGGTTTTCATTGATTGATTGGGTTCCGTCGGAATTGGGGTCTGATCGAATCTTGTTCTGTTCCGTGCCCTTGCAGATGATCAAGGAGGCGATCTCGGCGCTGAAGGAGAGGACCGGCTCCAGCTCCCACGCCATCGCCAAGTACACGGAGGACAAGCACGGCGCGTCGCTGCCGGCCAACTTCAAGAAGATGCTCTCCATCCAGCTCCGCGGGTTCGCCGCCAAGGGCAAGCTCGTGAAGGTCAAGGCCTCGTACAGGCTCTCCGACGCCGCCAAGAAGGCGACACCCAAACCCAAGGCCAAGCCCGCCGCCGCCAAGACCGCTGCGCCCAAGCCGGTCAAGGACGCCGCCAAGCCCAAGAAGACAGCCGCCGCAGCCAAGCTCAAGAAGGCCGCCGCCGGGACCAAGCGCAAGGCGCCGGAGAAGAAGGTGGTCGCGAAGCCGAAGAAGTCCCCCGCTGCCAAGGCCAAGGCCAAGCCCAAGAGCGTCAAGTCCCCCGCCGCCAAGAAGGCCCGGAAGGTCGCCGCATGAGATGGGTTGCTTAGAGAGTGGTGGGGTGTTGGCTAGGGGTTGTACAAACTAAGCGTGTGAACAAAAGCGTCTCTGATGGTGCCTTGTCTAAGGCAAGTTCTATCTACCATGGTTTCTTAGTGTAGCAAATGTCCAGGCTTCTCGTGATGCAGATGTATCCAGTTCTCCCAATATATGAAAATCAACTTGGTTTCCGAAATTTCTATTCTGAATTGTGATCTGAGCACCTGTCGCTTTATGCAATTAGGAAATTGGAGTGCTTTTAATCTTGCAGAAGGGTAGCTCTGGTGCAGTGTGAGCTGTCTCACTTCGAAGGCTTTGCAGATTTTGTGGGGGGAATACTTGCCACGATTACATATTGTTCTGATCAAAAGCCTTGATTGTCTTTGACGCTGGATGCTGGAGGATTCGTCTGCTTTAGGGAGGAAAGCGGATTTGAACACGGACCAAACACGTCGGATAGGATATCATGTAATTTGAGTATTCGGTACGGTGTCGGACGTGGAATATCTGCACTAAATCCTTCTAAACGAATTCGGTCTTAAATACAGTATTTGTACCATTTTCGCCCCTAGTCTGCTTCCCTTTTCATTTGGGGTTGCGTTTTATCATCCTCTAACGCGAATTGGCGCCTTGTTTTCATTCTCTCTTCGTCACATCAATTTTTAACCGTTTGTACGGAGTATTAAATGTAGGTAAAAAAAATAACTAATTACATAGTTTAGTTGAAAATCACGAGATGAATCTTTTGAGCCTAATTGATCCACGATTGGACTATATTTATCAAATAAAACGAAAATAGTACTATTCATCAGATTCACTTTTTTTCGCAATCTAAACGAGCCTGATGGGGTTCGGTTCAAAAAATACGATGCAGTACACAATTGTTTCGTGCTCCACTGCTCTTCTTCCACGTAGAACTGTGGACCGTCTTTTAGCGAAGGAATCGTGGTGGCCGTGGCTACAGACCCACGGTGTCTGGGCACCGTCCGTAGCTGCATTGGGATCACAGCGGCAGAAATGGATGAAGCCATGACTCGGTTTGAGGTCGCTGCAAGAACTTGCTGGTTTTTCTGATCCGCACCTTCTCCGATATTAGGCCTGGTTTAGTTTAAAAAATTTTTACTACAAACTATCACATTGAATCTTGCGGTATATGCATGGAGTATTAAATATAGAGAAAAAAATTAATTGCATAGTTTGGTGAAAATCGCAAGACGAATATTTTAAGACTAATTAGTCCGTGATTAGCCATAAGTGATACGTTAACTGACATGCGCTAATGATAGATTAATTAGACTTAATAAATTCGTCTCGTAGTTTCTAAGCGAGTTATGTAATTAGTTTTTTTTATTAGTATCCGAAAACCTCTTCCAATATCTTTGAAACATCTAACGTGACATTGAAAAATTTTTATTTCGCGATCTAAACACCCCCTGACGTGTTTTCATCGGCGAGCCGTCCGTTTCGGCCGTCTGTGGGCCGTGGCGGCGAATCAATCACGTCCAGAGCGTGGCCGTGTTCGTCACCCCCGGTCGTCGCGCCGTCAAATTTCGTTGGCCGCCCGATTCAAAATTTTGGACCCCGGATTACCGCGTCGGACGCCGGTCGGACGCCAACCTGATTCATTAGAGCAAGTATAATAGCAGGCTATAAGTTGACTAAATGCTGAGGTGGAGGAGAGAGAGGAGGAGAGAGAGGAAAAACGGGTTGTAAGCTTACAGCTGGCTTGGACACAAGAATCAAGAAAGTTTGTAAGAAAGATAAGTGGGCACTGTAAAAAGCCAACTACTATATGAGTAGGCTAAGAAAAAGCTGTAAAAAATCTTACAGTCAACAAACCGGCTGTATTATTAACCTTGCTCTTAGTTGTGGAGGCAAATATCGCTGGGTGGGGCCAGCTTGGCGGCCCTGTCTTATCGCGAACACGACCCGTGCACCGCCAACGCGCGCGCGCGGGCGCCCCAGGGATGACGAGTCAGGTGCACTCCTCGGTAAGTGTCGCTATAAAGATTCGTATTGTGTTGGTGAGCACAGAAAAAAAGATTCGTGTTGGTTATTAATAATATTTATATGTATAAATAATTTTATTATAAAATATATTAAATGATTTATCTAATAATATAGTAATTATTTAGAGCGCTGGCGGAGCGCCGTCCGACTCCGGCGAGCATTAATCCTCAATCACTCTAACCATTACCTGTTCGTTGGTTGGTTTCTGAACTGATTTTAGCTGTCTGGTGCTGATTTGTTGTGAGAGAAAAATACTATTGGCTGACTGGTTTGGACTGACTGAAATAAACAAGCGAACTGGCTGCATATATACCCGACCCCACAAGAGGAATCGGCAATCCCATGTACGGTAGTAATTGGTCCGAATCACGGACGCAGAGGCTTGTTTAATATCTCCTACTAAATTTTACTTCCTATTCCATCGAACATTGGCATGCGTGCCTAGGTATTAAATATAGAGTAAAAAAATAACCAATTATACAGTTTACGAAACGAATCATTTAAGTCTAATTACTCTATTATTTTACAATATGGTGCTACAGCAACACATATGCTAATGATAAATTAATTAGGCTTAATAAATTTGTCTCGCATATTACTTAATGATTCTATAATTTTTTTTATTAGTATCCGAATACCCTATATGACATCCAATAGAACATGAAAAAAAAACTTTAGGCCCTATATTTAAAGATGGCCTGGATCCTTATTCATATATACCAAAACTTCAGCGCAGCTGCCCACGTCGTCCCTATTTCCTTGCCGTCGATTTGTTCCAGTCCGTTTCCCAGCCACCGTTCGTTGTCTGCATCAACCGAGCCCATCAGCACCAGCAGTTCCTCTAACCTTCGTTTTGCCTCCAGCGGATAAACGTCCCGGCTGCACCCCCCCCCCCCCCCCCCCCACGCCCCACACACACCCACACCCAAAAAAAAAGTGAGACTTTTCCCTGTGTGCCATTATAAAAGATCGTAATCCCCTGTGTGCCCCTGAAAAAATTCAGCGGTCTTCAGCGCCACTACTCCAACTTTTTCGTGCCATCCATGCCACTTCCGTCAGTTTGGGCTCTAACGCCGTTAAACTGCAGGTGTGAAAAGACGAAAATGCCCTTAAGTTCAAATATGTTAATAATTTTTTTTGAGCATCTTAACGACTTCAAATGAAAAAACTCAAAACTAGAAAGTTGTAGATCTCGTCGAGATCTATAATTTTCATATAATTTTTTTTTTCATTTAATTTCGCAAAAAAAATAATATGATTTTTCTAAGATATATTAATCATATCAAATCATTTTTTTTGCGAAATTAAATGAAAAAAAATTATATGAAAATTATAGATCTCGACGAGATCTACAACTTTCTAGTTTTGAGTTTTTTTATTTGAAGTCGTTAAGATGCTCAAAAATAATTAATAACATATTTGAACTTAAGGGCATTTTCGTCTTTTCACACCTGCAGTTTAACGGCGTTAGAGCCCAAACTGACGGAAGTGGCATGGATGACATGAAAAAGTTGGAGTAGTGGCACTGAAGACCGCTGAATTTTTTCAAGGACACACAGGGGATTACAATCTTTTATAATGGCACACGGGGAAAAGTCTCAAAAAAAAAGTGCTCGCCTCGGCCACGTTAGCCCTCCCAACGCTTCTACTCCGGCCCTCCCGCCTCCGCCGTTCCCACCCCGCCGGGCGCCGCCACCATCCAAGCCGCGCTGCCAGCCGCGGTCCCAGCTCCCCTCCCCCTCCCCAATCTCGCGACGCCACCTCTGGCCGTAATGACGACGCCGCCGCAACGATGCCGCGGGTTCGCCCTCTCCGCCTCGGCTTGCCTACGCGTTCTGCCTCTTCCAGCAACGGCGCTCCACCCCTTCCTCTTCCTGGCTCTGGCTGCCCGACGTTGCGCCGCGTCAGCACGGGAGCCGCCGCGCAGCCAAACCCTAGCGGCGCAGCCCGGCGCCATCACGGTCGCGCCGCTCTCCCCTGCCGCGTTCGGCCAACACAAGCTTCGCTGTGGCCTCGCTGGGCCACCACGCCGTTCTCGGATTCACGGCTGTCGCCGACGCCCACGCCGGACGCGCCAGTGTAAGGACGTCCTCGATGTCGGCATGCCCTGCCCCTGCTTACGTTCATTCTATTTCCGAAGTCTTTTGCAGACGAAACGTCGTGCTCCGTTCTTCTCGCTGCTGCAGAACAAGGCCGTTTGGTTCCTTGACATATGGCGATGAGGTCCTACAGATATTAGTTTCCTTCCCGAGAATGACAACAGCATAGTGCTGGTATGTTCACTCGGTTCCTGTATCACTATAGTATAATCATTTTCACTCGGTTCCTGTATCACTATAGTATAATCATTCCCATGGTAATTCTGAAGGAACCACTAATGACACCAGTTCATTCTATCGATTTAACATTCTCCAAGGAAGGTCTCATGTTTCACATGTATAGTTCGATTTTGTAACATAGCTTCATATGTCAGAAAATGATTCTCCTTTGTGTGCAATGCAGGAAGCTTTACGGAACAATTTCAAATCTGATTCAGCGCCAACCGTGGGCTCCATTGTCAGAGATTCAAAAGCTTTCCTGTGCTCAGAGGGATTGATTCGCGCCATCGAGATAGTTAAGTCTCATTCTTCAGTTCTTTAAGTTTCAGATGTACTAGCCCAGTGGAATATAAACTGTTGTAATTTCCTCCCAGACCATGCCTCAGCCTCTAATTGTTTCTATGGTGGTGCAGATCATCTGTTTCTCTTCTAGGACAACAACTAATTGGTTTGGCTACGAACCTTTTTTCCTTTCACGTTCATATGTGTAGATTCATAATTCACTTCCTGCAAAAAAAATTTGTATGCCTGTGTAGTTAAGGTTCCCATTTGAATTCATTTGGTATATTATTGCTCATGTGACCTAGCAATTGTCCATTTGGTTTATTTATGGACGTACTGAACTTCGACTAAAATTACAAAGCCCAGTTGTTTTTCCCCCCATGCAGCCACGTCATCCCTGACCACGCCCTCAGTCAGGCATCCCCAACCAGGTACATAATGTCCCCTCTCTACAAATTTACGGACTATGGGTAAACTATCTCTGAATGACGTGCAGGAATGTATCTTATAGGGTCAATTCTTGTCCTCTCTGATTATCAGAACTTGCATGCCTACAATATAAGTTGTCCTGTGGTTCGTTGCACTACAATCCATGCTTCTCTAAACTCCTGTACTACATCCAAACAAATTGAGATACCAAAGCCGCATGTAATTTCAGGATTTGTCGCAAAATGCAATGCACTAGGCTATTCATGAATCCTCGGTGCATATTTTGGGTTTGCATAGCACAATAATTTGACTCATTGCATCGGTGCTGCTTATACAGATTTAAGGATTACATGCTACTTAAACAAAAAATTCAAGCCTATGTTTCAAGCATTGCATTGAACCCAAACAAGCTACCTGACCTGACTATCTTCAATCTACATTTACTAGATATAATAACAATTGCTGCCTATTTAGGCAGCAAGACAAAGTACTCTCAACATTTCAATTAACATTTACAACGAACAGTAAGCTATTCATGAATACTTGGTGCATATTTTGGGTTTGCATAGCACAATAGTTTGAGTCATTTCATCGGTGCTACTTATTCAGATTTAAGGATTACATGCTACTTAACCAAAAAATTCAAGCCTATGTTTCAACCATTGCATTGAACCCAAACAAGCTAGCTGAGCTGACTATATTCAATCTACATTTACTAGATATTTGCTGCCTATTTTGGCAGCAAGACAAAGTACTCTCAACATTTCATTTAACATTTACAACGAACAGTAGGCAACGACCTGCACCTCAGCTGAGATCTCTATAAATAGTTCAATTTGCTTTCTTATGTCAAACCTGAAAATTGTTTTTTCCTATAACTGAAGTTATTTAGTTTTGTAGGCCGCAATTGTATGGCGTTGCCAGTTGGTTCTGTCAATGATCTCCTACTTCTATACTCAATGGTGAGCCTCAACCTCTGGCCTTACCTAGAGTTTCTTTTCCTGATGGTGAATGGAAGACTAACCTCTGCATAAATAAGTTAATGCACACTCTGGTCAAAAAAGTAAAACAGCTGCTCCTAGAGTGCTAACACTGCTATCCCTACTGTCTTTGTGTTTTTAACTACTAGTAAGTATGGATGTCTTCAGCTCTATATTATTCTATTTCGGAGATCATTGCTCCTTTTAGTCCCATGACCATGCATATGCGTCTGCTTTCTTATCGACATCTTTGCGGTCTGTCATTCAGGTTTAGCCAGTTGATCTATCTTGCTGCTGGTCCTGCGACTCTGACCATATGAAATGGCAATGTTACTACGATGCTTCAAAATCATTCCAACTGTTATGCTGATGTAGTCTGCCCTTCAATTGATCTTTGATTTTGTGCACATATTTTATTACTACGGCATTCTGAATTGTTGCCTTCTGAGGTTTGAAGTTGCACGGTGCTACTCCATACCTTCACCTCTAGGTTGTGTACTGAAAACTCTCTGCACATACTCTTGGTTCCTCTGTAAACCTTTTTACATGGGCTGATGCACAAACAAGTGAATGAAACACTGCGGGATAATGACTAGTACATGGTAGTAATGGTGCCACCGTGAGAGTAAAAAGACACTGCACCCGCCTTTCTAGCATCTCATTACTCCGTAATTCTCTCTCTCCCTTTCTCTCGTTATTAATTCTCTCTCACCTATTTAGATGCTGGTGGCGACCTTCATTATGTTCGTCCACACCACAGGCGGCGGCTCTTTCGTCATCCAGGCTGCGGATGCTAATGCCGTGACGTTACTCGGTAACGAAATCTGCTTCCATAATTAAAAAGAAACGTATCATTAACTTCCTTAATTTACGGTTAACTGAGGAGGTAAATCTGCTTGACGATATGTTTTTACGGTTGCAGGACCTCATCACCATGCATCAGATATTTTTGCGGTAGTAGAGCCATGCATGCAACCATGCAGGAAAGCCGCGGGTCAAAATTTTGCAGATCCAAAAGTACCATAATGGATTACGGTTGCGGAGGGATGCACGAGCCGAGCGGCGGAGGTTGCCGGCGCTCTAAACAATATTTAGAGCGTAGGGCTCTAAATAGCGTCGCCATATATGTTAATGTTTCCTTATATATATTTGGTTAAAGTAAAAAAAATGTTTGACTTCTC
This sequence comes from Miscanthus floridulus, assembly GCF_019320115.1. NCBI lineage: Eukaryota > Viridiplantae > Streptophyta > Magnoliopsida > Poales > Poaceae > Miscanthus > Miscanthus floridulus. The sequence goes on from NC_089590.1 coordinate 78,800,518, forward strand.
GAGAGTGACACTATTTATGGGAAAAAAAGGAGTAGTGCAAAGGAACAAATATTTGTCCACGATAAAACCTGTAGAATAATGTTAAACCACTCTCAACACATGCTGCGGGTGCAATTTTGCACCAGCGTCCGCGGTCGCTCGTGGGTTTCAGGCACTTGTTGGGTGTGTTAATATCACAAGTAATATAGTATCATGATCGTGTTAATAATTATGGAAAGTTGAAACAATCAAAGTTAGTCATATATGTAGCGCACATCTAGTCATGTACCACATAGGTGAGTCATGCGATTTAGCACCTGCACCCGACCCTCGTTCATTTTGTGACTCGACCAAATGAGACCCGCATGCGTGATTTGGCACCCACGTCCGCACTCACGAGTCCGACTGCCATCCGCTGTCTCCAACAGGAGACCCATCATAGACTCAAACCCAACATGAGTCTCCAACATAATACCTATAGCCTCTAACAGAATACCCATATGGAAGATCTATTTTAGGTGTCAGGATAGGTATAACCCAAATTTGAGTATTCTCTCTCCTGTAGATTCATTTGCCAAAAAAGTTCTCTTTTATGTCTTGTTATTGCAGAAGACTAAAAATATGTATTGAATCCTTTACCTGCAGCAAGAACTGATACGCTTGGAGCTAGGAGGCCACGGAGCACCGACCAGGCTGACAGGCGAGAATCAATGACGGGTTGGATCAGACCCCCAAAATAGGCCTTTTTAACATTGCGCACCTGGTCACGGCAACGGCCCACGCTTTCTCTGCCCCATCCTCCTACGGGCCACACACATAGGTGGTTGATAATGTTGTGTGTATATGGATAACAATTGGTTTGTACCTAATGGGTATCACTCATCATATTCATAATTATCAGAATTTTTTGCACCCATGAAAAAATGGTACCCATGTGCGGGTGCAATTTTGTAGCCATACCTATACGGGTAGCGGGTACCCAAGGGTTGCCCACGCCTGAGAAGAAATATAATGCATGCTTAAACTATGACTATATGAAAAAGTAATGGAATAATGAATATGTAACAAATATACTGGAACAATGATATATATGTCACCTCTCTTTTATGGCACTAGGTGTGCAAGTTGCCTTGTTGGACCATATTTTTGGAGTATATTAGGTTAGGTGATGGTTTCAATTATAGCTACATATCATGGATTTATAGGTTCGGGTATAACATGACCATAGCCATATCCGTATCCACGAACTCAATGAGTATGGATTTTTTTTTTCTATTAACATACCCATGGGTAAGTAAATCAGTCCACACTTATATTTTAATGGGATAAAAACATATCGGGTTTCGGATCACAGGTATCCATTGCATCTCTAGGTGTGTGTGTCCGTGGACACAAACATTTTTTTTTTTTGGTGAATCCGCTGCCATCCTTACGTCGAGGGTTTTCCTGGCGTCAGGGATTGGCACGGCCTAGTAGCAACGGGATTTTTAAGTATTTTTTCTTTAGAATACTTTTGGTTCAGTTGCTAGCATTCACTATGAAAGTATGATCCCCTTTTCCTCACCAAAGTATGATCCCTTTTCCTCACCAAACAAAATGTTCATACGTAAATGCTGAGTTACTTCTAGTTCCGGTAGCATCTCCATTCTTTCGGTGGCAAGCGCAGTGTCACACTCGGCTCGCTGGTCAATTTCGTTTTTATTAGAATTGAGACGTACAACTACAACTAAATGTACCTTAATTAGCAATCTCTTAAATAGTACTTCTTCCGTTCCCGATTATAAATCGTTTTGATTTTTCTAGTTCATTCATTTTACTATATATGTATATAGACATATTATTTATCTAGATACATAGTAAAATGGATGTATTAAAAAGTCAAAACGACTTATAATTTAAAACGGATGAGTGTTCCACAACAGCCGATCATGAGAAATCAGCCGCGCCAAACATCCCACTGTACCGGCGATTATCCTAATCATGACAGACACAAGAGACCGCGCCAGCTGCTCATCTACTAACTTGCCTGCTGACAGTACCACTTAGCCACCACCACACTTGCTCTCCTTGAAATAGAGAACCGCAAGCGAGACTGTTAGGCTCCATTTCAATATTGCTAGGCTAAAATTTAGTCCTGTGAAATCGGATGTTTGAATGCTAATTAAGAGTATTAAATATAGACTAATTACAAAACTAATTACACAGATGTTACGTGGCTGCTAGGATTGAGTGGAGAGAGAGTCGAGGGGAGCGACGCCGGCCGCCGTGCTACAGTACCTGCGGCGCTACAGTACCGCGGGTACTGTTCATGGCTGGTGGCGGCGGCTAGGGCTAGGGGCGCAGGGGGAGGCCGGCCGCGGGGCTTCGCCCACGGCCGGCAAGAGAGAAGAGATTTCCTTCTAATCTCTTGCTTGATTAGATTGATACATCTCCTCTTCTTATATAGAGATGTTTACTTGACTCCTAAGCAAGTGACTAATTAACCCTAACGGGCTAAGGGCCAATAGGCCCTTGACTCCTCTAACACTACTCCACACCTGGACATGCAGCTCGTCCTCGAGCTGCGACCTAACAATGATGCTAACTATGGCTTCACTAGACACAAACTGAACACCTAAGAACAAGCCTTTTACATCTCGACTTATTTTATTGACCTGAAGAAGACTACAACTCTTTATTTTTGACTCCTGAAGATACGGCGGGCACCCTCCGCTTGCTGGACCAGCACGTGTAGCCACCTGGATCCCATGGAGACCATCGGAACGAGAGGGGTGCACGGGTATGGCCACCTAGAATTAGTGGCAACAGCAACCAGCGGAGACGTGCTCGTGGCGGACGGTGGCGGAATGCGATGGCGCTAGGCAGTGCGTCCCCGCCGGTGACAAGGAGGGAAGCTGCTCCCATATCGCCGGTGCCGTAGAGTTGGAGTTCGCCGCCCATGAAAAAAAACACCATGCTTGCGCCTGAAGACAACAGTAGGTCGGCGCGGTTGCTGGTGGCCGTCCGACCAGGCGAGGTCGACCGACCATGCTAGGTTACGCTCCCCTATGTTGAGGTCGACCACCGCCAAGGTCGCCTCGTGCATAGGTGAGCGCATCTTCTGCAGCCGCCGGCGCGCTAGGAGGCCACGCGCCGCAAACACCTTGCAGGCACTTGCCCGCGCAATCGCCTTCCTCTCCGTGAGCTGCAAGGCTGCTGCTGTAGGGACGACTGGCCGCCGCCGCTTGAAGATGGGGTGTTGTCGTCCCTACCAGCGCGCTAGGAGGCAATACGCCACCGCTTGCAGCTGCGCCGCCGATGCCTGGATGTCATCCACGCCCCCGTAGAAGACGCCATCGCTGTCCTGCTATGGCGGTACGGGGCTGGGGGTGGTGAACGACGGGATCAATGAAGGAGAGGTGGAAGACGATGGGCTGACATCGGTGGGCATCCCGTAGGGGTACGAGATCGGCAGCAGCTGCTGGGAAAATGGTAGGGACGGCTAGGGTGGTGCTGCGTAGGTCAGCATCAGCGGATGGAGGTACTAGAGGATGGACTGCATCGTCAGCCGCATCTCTGCCATGCCATTGCTGAGATCGACGATGGGCACCGTCGTTTGCTCGGTCGTGAGGATGACCCGCGGGGCAGCCGACGCGCCTATAGGCAGCGATGACGTCGGCACCATTGCGGACGTGGAGGAGAACGCAGGTGGCGGCGCGGTGGTGGGGGCAGGCAGCAGCGCCGACGAAGACGTAGGCGGCAGCGGGTGGACATGATCGAACCAGAGATCTCTGATAACAGATGTTATGTGGCTGCTATGATTGAGTGGAGAGAGTCGAGGGGAGCGACGGCGGCTGACGTGCTACAGTACTCGCGGCGCTACAGTACCATTAGTACTGTTCACGACTGGTGGCGGCGGCTAGGGCTAAGGGCGTAGGGGGAGGTCGGCCGCGGGGCTTCGCCCACGGCCGGCAAGAGAGAAGGGATTTCCTTCTAATCTCTTGCTTGATTAGATTGATACATCTCCTCTCCTTATATAGAGAGGTTTACTTGACTCCTAAGCAAGCGACTAATTAACCCTAACGGGCTAAGGCCCAATAGGCCCTTGACTCCTCTAACACCAGATGTTATGTGGCTGGTAGGATTGAGTGGAGAGAGTCGAGGGGAGCGACGGCGACTGACGTGTTACAGTACCCGCGGCGCTACAGTACCGAGGGTACTGTTCACGGCAGCGGCAGCGGCTAGGGCTAGGGGCGCAGGGGGAGGCCGGCCGTGGGGCTTCACCCACGGCCGGCAAGAGAGAAGGGATTTCCTTGTAATCTCTTGCTTGATTAGATTGATACATCTCCTCTCCTTATATAGAGAGGTTTACTTGACTCCTAAGTAAGCGACTAATTAACCCTAACGGGCTAAGGCCCAATAGGCCCTTGACTCCTCTAACAACAGATATATGTTAATCCGCAAGATAAATCTATTAAGCCTAATTAGTTCATTATTTAACAAATATGGTACTATAGTAAACATTTGTTAACGATAAATTAATTAGACTTAATAGATCCATCTCGCGAATTAGTCCAGGACTTTTGCAATTAGTTTTATAGTTAGCTTATGTTTAGTTCTCTTAATTAGCATCCGAATATTCGATGTGATCCGAGCTAAACTTTAGCCAAGGATCAAACACCCCCTTAGCATCCATATATGTGTCCGTATCCAAATTCCTTTTCGTAAGATCTGTCTGTATCTAAACTCAACCGTGACACATCAATGCTAGGGTGGTCTCCATCATTATCATGTATCCAACCTCAACTATGCACACATTTTTGGATGACTACCTATTCTCGGATGAGGCTAGGTTAAACGACGTGATCAAGCTGCATTCGTCTAGATTGCACCCACTTCTGTTCACTCTCACACGTGCCGTGCAGGAAAGAAAGTGAAACACCAGTCGGATTGCGTAGTGTTTTCATTGAACTCCTAATTTACTACTACATATTAATCCATGAACCGTAATGAGGGCTGGACGAGAAACTCGTGACTCGTTAGCTCGCTTGATTCGTAGCTAGCTTGGCTTGGCTCGTTGTGTTTTCTAACGAGCCGAGCTAGTGTTTCAGCTCGTTAGCATAACGAGTTAACTCGAGTTGGCTCGTAAGCTTCTCGCGAGCTTAACAAGCTCAATACAAACACAAGGATAGCAGACTAACGGAGGCCCAATAGCCATCATCCGGCTCGTTCTTTATACTCGCGAAAAAAATTGATCCTCACGCTCACACTGGCCAACCACTTGTCCATTCCTAAGGCCTTGTTCCTAAGGGCTTGTTTGGATGTAGTTGGATCGACGTCAATCCACATGTATTAGGTTGATTGGAGTGTAATTTAAATTAAGTTTCACTCTAACCCACATCATCGTATGTGTATTAAGGTGAATCCAACAAGGATCCAGGCCCAACAATATCTCTGGTCTCGTTCTCGTTCCCCTCCTACATTAGTCGTCAACCCTCAGGCATTAGAGCAACTTCAGCAGGAGCCTCTACTTCTGATTTGGATGCTCTTCCCTACTTTTGTTGGCCCCCTGCTCTATAATTGCTCTAGCGGAAGCCCCTAAATCAGAGCTCGCAAAAGCATCGAAACAGACACTTACACGTGGGACCGATATGTCATTGAGAACAAACATAGCTGCGGGGCGAGCAGAGGCCGGGGCGGACGGCCACGCCCGTACGGCAGTGGCCAGGACGAACGGGCATGCCCGTGTGGTGGCGGCGAGACGGGCGGCTACGCTAGCGCTGGAGCAGCGCCCGTGCCCACGTGGCGGCAGCGACGGAGCACCACACCCACGCCCAAGCGACTGTAGCGGAGGAGAAGCTAGCAGCAGCCGCAGCCGGAGAAGAAGCTAGCAGGGGCCGCGCGACGAAGGGGGCCACGAGCAGGGGCCACAGCAGACATGGGAGGGAGCTGCTTCGGATCTGGCCGCGTCGGGGAGGGAGGAGAAGAAGCCGCGTCGCCGGTGTCGCTGTCGCGACGCTCGTCGGAGGGTGCCGCCGGAGGGAGAGTAGGAGCAGAGCGCGCACGTGGAGGGAGGGAAGGAGGAGCGTCAGCGCGGATGGCGGCTGGCCTTTTAGGCCAACAGGAATCAGGCCCGTGGGAGAGATTTGGGTGTGTACTCCAAATTAGGGGATACATGGGCTCTGCTGTAGCTGTGTTTTTTTTCCTTAGCATTCATAGGTAGGCGCTGTGGTGGAGTTGCTCTTACAGACAAATCTTCGTGTGCCATTAAAAAAGATCGCAATATCCTGTGTGTCCCTAAAAAAGTTCAGCGGTCTTGAGCGCCACTACTCTAACTTTTTCGTGTCCTCCATGCCACTTCCGTCAGTTTGAGCTCTAACGCTGTCAAACTACGGTATAAAAAGACAAAAATACCCTTAAGTGTAAATATGCCATTAATTTTTTTAGCATCTTAACGACTTCAAATGAAAAAAACTCAAAACTAGAAAATTATAGATCTCGTCGAGATCTATAATTTTCATATAAAAAATGTTTTCATTTAATTCCGCAAAAAAAATATGATTTGATATGATTAATATATCTTAGAAAAATTATATATTTTTTTTGCGAAATTAAATAAAAATATTTTTATATGAAAATTATAGATCTCGACAAGATCTACAACTTTCTAGTTTTGAGTTTTTTCATTTGAAGTCGTTAAGATGCTAAAAAAATTAATAACATATTTAGACTTAAGGGTATTTTTGTCTTTTCACACCTGCAGTTGACGACGTTATAGCCCAAACTGACGGAAGTGGCAAGGAGGGCACGAAAAAGTTGGAGCAGTGGCGCTGAAGACCGCTGAACTTTTTCAGGGGCACACAGGGTATTGCGATTTTTTAATGGCACACAGGTAATTCCCCTTGCTCTTAGCATTGGCACGGATGCGGCGCCGTCGCGGATGCAGGATGCCGCATGCTTCCGTCCCCTCTGTTTCTCGTCGCTCCTATGTCCTCTCTAGTCTTCACTTCCTCGGTGCGTGATGAAAAGTCAGGGGGATTTTTAACTTTTTGCCATCCTTACGGATGACACTCCTCCGTTTGCCATCTTTATATGTGTCCATACACATTTGTCATCGCAAATAATAACCCTACTACGTTTTTATCATTTTTGCTAAAATGGCATGTCAGATGGGCACGCTAGCGTGGCAGGGAGCCTGGAAAGGCCTAAAGAGCATGCGAAATGACCTATGTACCTCTGCTGCTTCTCTCTCTAATCGTTGACGTGTGGGCCTCACATGTCAGCTTCGTCTTAAACCTCCCACCATCACCACACAGAGAGGGAAGGGGGAACAATTGTCATACCCAATTTTAAGGATAAAATTGAATGCACAATACTCATGTGTGCCCAGAAATTAATCACACACACAAGTTGACAAATCATATAAAGTATCATCATGGTGTCTCTTATATCACAAATAATAATATTAAGTAGTCTTACACAACACATCAGAATAGTAAAGGATAACACTCTCGTGGAACACCATCACAGGGAAGGTCAACTGGTTGACCACAAGCCTAAAAATCCTTCGGAAATTCCTCATACCCATTGTCATCTGTTACCCATCCGGGATTTTTATCCAAATAAAGAAAATAAACAAGCATAAGTACATCCCGTACTTAACAAGCTAACATGAGGTTATGAAGCTCAAAAAGGTTGACTCTGATTTACTGCAGTTAGCATTTTTAGTAAGTCAAACTTTTATTCTCAGGTATTATTAAATTATGCTTAAGCTCCCATTTAATCCCATAAGAATATATATCAGAGTCAAGTGTACCATATATCATCGTAGAACGACTTAAATAATCATCAACAAGTATCCAGTTATTCTGTGAGTTTTCCGGGGTGCTCGTGACTGTGAGCATGGCTGTTATAACAGTTTGTTACCCTCTGCAGAGGTGGTGCACATTCACTGCGAGTCGTGATTCCCATATGGCCGGGTTAATTACTCCCATGTCACTGCCAAGGTGAGCGGGCAGGATACAATATGAAGCCATTTCATAGGTTTCTCTAACAAGTTAGGGCCGCTAGATTTTCCTTGGTAGGCAGATATAGGAAGCCCCCTTTCCTATGGCACATATCCATCGCGGCTATACTCATAGGAACAGAGGTAGCCCTATACTCAACGTGGCAAGCCCCATTTACGCCAAAAAGGTAACCTCTAACTAGCTAGAAAAGACTCTATTACTGAGCTAAAGTCAGAGCCATATGACTCTCCCGGTTGTACTATCAGTCCCAGCTTTTGCCGATATATAAGTCCTTATGGAGGGCTAGGAGCAACATGAACAAAGGTCATTTGCACCTTCGCCCTATGGAACAATTGTTATAAATCATGTTAAATTCTTAGTTCCATAGAATTATTCATCATCATGTAGATCAAGTTCAGTTAGAGTACTAGCAATCTACCCATATGCAATTGACCCTATAGGAGACAAGGAACATGATAAACAATCACTAGGATGTCCTTACGGGTATCAATTTAGACACATGCAAATGAAGTAATTGATTAAAGTGAAATAGGACATCAAGGTAGGCCCATGCTATACTTGCCTTGGTTCACAAACTTTTGCTGGTCCTGCTGGTCGTCGAAGAATTCTTGATCTCCAACGTTCTCCTCACCGTCTGAACACGACCAACACGGCAACATACAACATTCCAAAAGCATTCATGCAAAGCAAACATTCCTATCATTAGAATAGTACACCAACAGTATAGAAAATAAGGTAAAATGTTTGTGAAAATAACCTACGTCTCGCTACGATCACGTCAACGCGAAGTTCACGAAAAACGGAGCTGAAATGCGAAAGTTATGATTTAAACGGGTTTTCCTATAGCCATATATTTAATTAAATCTAACCATGAAATTAAAAAGTTCCAAACTTGACTAACAGTGGTTCTAACATGTAGATTATGGAATTACTGAAGCTAACGCGATTTGAATGGATCAATTCGGAGCTAAAACGATCAATTTTCTACGCAAAATAGTTCAAATGACATTTCTAGTAAATACTGAAAACGTATTTTAGACTTAAGCAGTGATCTTTACGCTTTCAAAACGAGAATGCGTAACCAGGGAAATGCGCTTTGGGCTACGGGTTCTATTCATCTGAAACCGAGGGTCTCTTTTGCAAATCTGCCACGCGAAGGGGTACCGGACGTTCTCGGCCGTTGGATTAGAAATGGGCGGCCAGAAATGGATCCGGGGGAGAGAGAAGAAAACCGGCCGGCCAGAATAGTGACGCCGGCGGCAGAGCACCATTGCCGGCGGCATGGAGGTCACCGGAGCGCGCGGAACACGGCCTATGGGCCACAGTTCGAAAAACCAGAGGCACCGGGAGTTAGCTGGGGAGAAGGGGAACTCGCCCAGGCCATCACGACGGCCAGAGGAGTGAGCCAAGGCGGCGGACGCCATGGCCGGCGGCCAAAGCTCGCGGACGCTCGCGAATAGGGCCCCAAACGGCCACGAAATACCAAATTGAAAGCACAGGGGGAAGGAGGGAAGCACGGCGAAGCTCACCGTGACTTCAAACGGGGACGAACGCGACTCGGGGACGGTGTTTCGCGGACGGCGAGGACGGTGTCCGGCGGAGCTCTTCCGTGCAGCGGTTGTGGCCTCCTTGGCGTGAGCGCGAGAGAGAAAATGGATTGGGGAGAGTAGGGGAGCGCGCGTGGGGGGGGGGGGCTCGGCTCCTTTAAATCAAGGCCGAGGAGCGGGGGGTGCTCCCACGACGCCAGGAGCGTGGGCGGCGGTTGCTCGGGCGCTCGCGCGAGCGGTTGCCGAGCCGCGCGGAGGAAGGGGATGGCGCTGACACGCAGGGCCAGGCGGTCAGCGGCTGCGGGCGCGAGGGTTACGCGGCGGCGGTTGCGCGCGTCAAGCTGGGCTAGCGTGGCTTGCTGGGCCGAGCGAGGCACGCGGCTGGCGGCTGGCGCTGGGCCGAGCGAAGCGCGCGGCTGGGCTGGCGGCAGGCGCTGGGCCGAGCGAGGCACAAGGGGGAGGCAAGTTGGGCTGGGGGAAGAACTAGGCCTGCGGGCCGAAATGAAGAAGGGAGGGGGGAAAATGAATTTTGCATTTTTCTTTTTCCACATGGATTTCCAAAGCATTTTTAAATAAGTTTTGAATTCATTTGAAATTTGAATCAAGATCAATCGTCACAAAATTAGATATGCAGCAGCATGTATGCATCAAAAAGTTTCTAACCTTATTTTTAAATTTTAATTCCACAAAATTTATTATTTTCCTATATTTTAATGCACACATATTTGCATAAATAAATCATATTTACTAATTGTCGGTGTTTCGGACCGAGGGGTCCTCAACCGACTAGTGAATTTGTTCTGCGTGCTCCCGATTCCGGATGGTGATGCAAAGAGACACAAGGTTTATACTGGTTCAGGCAATCGGCGCCCTACGTCTAGTCTGAGGGATAGAACTTATATTCCTTGCACCGAAGTGCTCGTAGTAGGGGGTTACAAGCTAAGGGAGAGAGGGAACTTGTCCCAGGTCTCAGCAGGGTGTCGTGGGGCCGTCTGAGACGTTGCTCTCAAGCGGCTGGAAGGTGTGCGAGTGTGTGGGTTATCCGGGGCGTCCCCTCTAAGTGGCCCAAGTCCTCTCCTTTTATAGTTGAAGGGGGGACAAGGGCAGTACATGTATTACTATGCGGCGTCGTGCCGACAGGGACGGCATGTCCAAGCCCTGTGGCCTGTTCCTGTGGCGGCGTGGTCGTCGGAGTGGCCCATCCTTGGAGTACTGGGGTGGTGTGGTCGTCCCATCAGATCATGTGCGTCGTGGGAGCCCCAGGAATGCCTCGGAGTGGACGTGGCGGCGACCATAAGCCGCTGGGGACGGACTATGCACGAGGCCGAAACTTGGTCGGGGCCGAGGCTGGTACTGCGGTGGGGGGGTCTCGGCAGGCGCGGACCCCAATATTGCCGAGGCCCTGATGTATAGTGCCGAGGCCTTGGTGTACAGCGCCGAGGCCTTGAGCGGGCGGCTGATCGTGGACACAGTGGTAGGACACAGTGGCCAGTAACCCCCACCATATCCTGTCCCAGGCATTGATCGTTGTCACAGTGTTGGGACACAGTGGCCGGTAATCCCCGCCGTGCCCTGTCCCGGCCGGTATGGTGCTGAAGCGACTTCGGGTCGCGTCGGTCTTTCTGTGACGTTGAGCCGCTGTCCGGCTGAGATCACGGGAGTGGTTGAAAGCATTAATGGGACGTGACCGGCTGTCGGGAGGGTCGGCCGAGGCGGGGGGCGACGGACCGCGGGCGAGCAGGCCTCGAGCGACACGGAGAATGGGGCCTCGCGCGAGACGGAGATCAGGCTCCTTGCCGAGGCTTCGCGCGAGAGGCCTCGCGCGATACGGAGAACGCGCCTCCTGCCGAGGCCTTCTGTGGAGAGCCTCGGGCGAGGCGGAGATGGCGTTCCCTGCCGAGGCCTTCCCTGGGGAGCCTCGCCAGGATGCCGAGACCTCCTTCTCGGGGCTCGAGGCGAGGAGGAGGACCCAGTGGGCCTGGTCGCGACGGAGAGGGGCCCACGACTTACCTTTTTGCTTTTATCATTATTTTTTAGATGGGACTTGGGCAACCCATTTGATGTTTTGCTTGGGGTACCCCATTCTAAGGTACCCGACACTAATTTTAAAAAGAATGTCATTTTTAGGGTGTTACAACAATGCAATCCCGGTCGCGCTTTTTTTATTCCTTTGCACCACGGATTGACGGATTTGTCTTCGTCCTTTTGGCTGCAGTGCGAGGGCGGGCACCTGCTGTGCGGCGCCTGCCTTGACGGGAGCCACTGCCGCAAGGGCGACTGCGCCACCGCCTTCGCGCACTGTGGGCCAGAGCTGGACATGTTCGTCGGCAACGCTAGGGTGCCGTGCCCGTTCAAGTCCTACGGTTGCGGCGCCTCCATAGCGTACCACGCGACCGCCGCACACTAGGACGCGTGCGCCTACGCGCCCTGCCACTGCGCGGTGCCCGGGTGCCCCTTCACCGCCACCCCGCCGAGGCTCCGCGACCACCTCGCTGTCGACCACGCCTGGCCCCTGGACACACTCCCGCTCCACGTCCCGGTCTCGGCGCCGGCGTCGTCGGAGCCACAGCAGCAGCACCACCGCCTCGTGGTCGTGGAGGGCGATGAGCGTAGCCTGTTCGCGCTGTCCATGTGCCCGTGCGGCGTCGGTGCGGCCAGCTGCGCCATCGTCTCGGTGTCGTGCGTTAGGCGAGCGCCGCCGCCAAGGCCAGCCCGCTATTCACGTACATGTTCTGGGCGAGGTCGCCGGCGGGCGTCCCTGTTGGCATGCCCCCCCGGCATTGCGGGCCGCCGCCTGATGATGGAGACGGACGTGGCCAGCTGCGCGGTGCCCGTCGAGGCCGCCGTCGAGGACGGGATGGCGCTGTACGTGCCGCCGTCGATGCTGAGCGGGTGATGGCGGGAGGTTGAAGACGAAGCTGACATGTGGGGCCCACGCGTCAGCGTTTGGAGTGAGAGAAGCAACAGGGGTACATAGGTCATTTCGCATGCTTTGTAGGCCTTCTCAGACTCCCTGCCACGCTGGCGTGCTCATCTAGCGTGCCTACCTCAGCAAAAATGATAAAAACATAGACGGATTATTGTTTGCGATGGCAAATATGTATGGACGCGTATAAGGATGGCAAAAAGTTAAAAATGCCAAAGTCAGGTGATGGATGATGGGTCAAGCATCGAATGGCAATTTCAAACCTGACATTAACCTCTTAGATTAGGGCACTCAACTAATCAGTTGTCGGCCCGCTTCCAGAAGGAACCGATCTAAAACCTCCCCGCCACGCGAAGCAAACGCACCAAAATCGCGTGCCTTCCTCCAGATTCGCTTCCCTCCTTCCCACTCCAAGCACCAACCCGAACGCCCGACGGCCTGCGCCGGTCCCTGCCTCCGCCGCGCCGCGCCGCGCCGCCACCCCGCGCGCAGTAGTCCTTGCCATCACGCTGCGCGGCGGCGTTCAAATGGATACGGGAAGCGGGCCCGCGCTCCAGTACCTCCTGTGCGTCGCCTGGGTCGCGGCCACCCTCCCCATCGCCGCCGCCGCGCTGCCGATCCCCAGGGCCGCCGGCGGCCGTTTCATCCACGGCCTGCTCTGCACCTTCTCGTCCCGCGGGAAGACAGTCAGGCCCTCGTCCTCGTCCTCGTCCAAGGCGGTAAGATTGGTGCTGGCTTGCAAGTTGCAACAAGTTGTTGTTGCTTGGCCCCATATGTTCATACTGATTTTCTGTTGGTTATGAATTGATTTGGCAACATAAAGCGTGCAGGGTCTAAACAAACAGTTGATGCGTGGCCCCGTATGTTCATACTGATTTTCTGTTGGTTATGAATTGCTCTTGTAACGTAGAAGCGTGTAGGGTCTAAACGGTGCTTGTGTCAACTCTGCTATTCTCTTGTCCAAGCTGAATTACGGATGAGTTTGAAATCTACTCCCTCTGTTCCAAATTATAGTTTCCTCTAGCTTTATCCTACATCTAGGATATTGAATGAATGCTTTACCAAGATATATTTCATAGACGTAGTCTTTCTCAAAAAAAAGATATATTTCATAGTGGATTTAATGAAATTAATTTCATGTTATAGATGTCCATGCATTTTTCTATAAACTTGAGCAAACTTGGAGAAGTTTAAATTAGGACATTGCAAAAATGACATATAACAGAGAGAGTAAATGATATTTTGCCTTATCTACAAATAAGGTTCCTATGAACTTTACATAGCTGGGGAGGAATAAGAAGTTTTTGAGTAGTCAGTAATCACTGGAGCTCACACACTTTTTGTTAGAGGTGGTGCCATAAACCTGTACATATGTTCCTGGTTACTGGATAACTGCTTTCTTGCAGGATACTAGAGAAAATCTGATAGAATTTTGAGCTTGTGATTACTTTAATGAGATGTTGGCTTGTAAATTACTGAGCTCCTGATAGATACTACCTCCGTCCCAAAAAGATTGCAATTATGGATTTGGATGGAACAAACTTCTTTATGTTTGACTA